>NW_028146738.1:13043267-13280767 GCF_055883805.1 Amblyomma maculatum
CCCAGCACTTGTCAGTGGTTATGGCCGAACAGGTCGTTCGGCTTCGCCTCAGCGTTTCTTTAACCAAATGGAGCGTCGTGTACATGAGGCCACCGTCACTCGGGACACGAAAGCTCTCTCAATGCCTATTCTGCACCCCTAGCTTAGCCGCGCTGTCGGTCAATTGCACATCACCGGCTAGTATGTGTGCTCCCTTCTACTCACGGTTCAAGGCAGCTGTCCAAGCATGCGTGAAACAGTTACAGCATCGAGGGTTTTTCTCTGTCTCCTTGAACGCATTCAGTTGCTCGAGTGCATGGAAGTGCCCATGCACTCAATATGCATTTCGAAAAGGATTCGTTCGTTGCACGTAATCAGCGCACAGTTCATCCCGGCGTATGCACTGCGCAGCGATCTGTCCTTAGACGCCATGCCCACGGATGATCTTATCTGGGCCTCAGCCAATATATCAGCGCAATCAGTCTCTGTCACCACCCTCACTCGGAAAATATGCGACAGCACATCGCTTGCAACATCATGTGCAATGTCCTCGATCTCGGCGCTCCAAGAGGAGGTTCAAAGGTCTGCTTTGCTCTACAGCGAGCAGCCTTGATGGCCAGGGACAAAACTCGCAGGTCGTTTACGCAGCTGCTGTAATATTTCTCGATATAGATCCCGCTTGTACTGCGCCGTGTACATCCAGTGCTTTACAAATGCGTCCATACGCGCGGCTCACAAGACAACTCTCGCTGACAAGACCAAACTGCGCCAAGGTTGACAGAAACGGGCTGCGTTTCAGCTGATACGAGCACTTCACTTTAGGAGATAAAAGTGTAATGGTAAGAAACGTCGGCCGGTGAAAGCGTGACTCCAGCCTGTTCCTTCGCTAAAGAGGAAGGAAAGATTGAGATAGAGCGCGACGATATGTGATAATACAGGGAGCTGCATGTATATAGTTTCGCAAACTTTGCTTTTAATTCCTAGAAAGCCTCGTTAGATCGTCACTCCATGCTTCCGTACAGGGAGGCGGGAGAAAAAAAAAAAAGACGTAAATGCAACAGGGAGCATCCCTTCTGGACGTTGACTGAGATGAAAATGTTTTACAAGGTAGGCATTAACAAAAGTCAAATTTATTACATGCCTCTTCCCCAATCTCTTAACTCGCGGAAACTCACATTCGTACAGAGATAAGGAACAGAGTAAAGAAACTGCCGTTTTACGCGAGTCGAAGTTATTTGTAGAGGTATATTTGCGGCATGCTTACTGTACTGGAAGCACACGGCAGCAGTCCGTCCTTCCTGAGCATTAATATTAGCTAGTACCTGAAGAACCATTATATCTCGGCGTAATTTGACAACCAGTTCCCATACATTCGCTCTTTGGCGAGCATGGATGTCTTCTAGGCGGTTATTTGTAGCAGCAGCAGATTATTCCGAGGCGAATTCGTCGTTAGAGCTAATCCGTAGTTTTTGAGCAGCTACGCATTCCACCGCACTCATGGGCTGGAGCGACACAGAGTTCTGCCTGCATTCACCGAATGCGTGCCTGCAGTGCGCCAATGCACGCGGGGAAGCTATGAAACTTGGAGCTCTATGGAAGGTTTCCAGAGCTCTCCAGTGCAGTGCGATGTATGAATAGCCTTCCCGCGGAAAAACCATTAGTATATGACATCAGCTCAAGCGCAGATCTTATTCCGGAACTAACCTAAGCAGCGGACTCCCAAGTGGCTGCCGTACTTGAAATAGGTAAACATAAATTTCCTCTATTGTGCTGTCAGATAAAGCACTGTTGGTCTCGCAGCTGAGGGCTGCTCCCAAGCAACCTCCGAAATGGCCAAGGGTTGACTTCTTTCACCCCTTCCTTGGGCTGCTGCTGAGTTTCAAGACACCGGGGGGGGCATGTTTTTCACTGTCGCATGCGCCATTCCTGACCCCTTCCCCTCCCACACACGCAGGGTACTGTTGTGTACAGTACACCGCGTTCTTCCTTTTTTCGGCACCAGCCGGGGTTGCACTGGCTGTGGCAGTGTGCCGCTGAGAAACATTTCACTGCTTCGATCCTGTCTGCTTCGGCTGCGTTTCAATAGAGGAGAAATGAAAACATAGAAGCAAACAAACGAACAGAAAAGCAAGAAAAAAAAAAAAAAACGCCCGTCTGCGCTGAGACCGCGTGATCGGAATTAATCCGCACGTTCCGCCATGAGTCCGACTTATTTATTTATTTATTTATTTATTTATTTATTTATTTATTTATTTATTTATTTATTTATTTATTTATTTATTTATTTGTGCTGCAGCACTCCTTTCAGGGTCATTACAGGACAGGAAGAATAAAGAATTAAAAATAAATTCAGACATGATCTTTGTATTATTACAATACATGGTCGAAGCACTAACACAGGATAAGCAACAACGAAATGCATATTTGAAGGCACGAATGAAGAAGCGCGGAAAAAGAAAACAAATCTTGATTTTCTCGTTGCCTGTAAAACAGTTCTGAAAAAAAAAAGAAAAAAAAAACCTATAGAACTTATTTTGGGCTGTTACAGTCCACTCTGGAAGGGCGTTCGATAAATTTAATACACACAGGAAAGAACGGATTCCGCAAACCATCCGGGCGTATATTTTATAAGGCTTTATTGTTAGACTGTGCTTTAGACGCATATTGTGTTGTGGAGGAGGATGAATGCACGTTGATGTTTTTGTTTTTATTTGGTTCTTCGTCATCTAAAAAAATAATAATTCACTTATTGCTTTCCTCGGCGCTTTTCGAACAGTTCTAATAGGCTGGGTAATTTTACTTCGTTTCAGCATACAAACCGAAAACGTCCTCCGCGTGCCTCTATTCCAATACTTTTTTTTAGATACTAATTATGAGTGTTTATCAACCCGCTGGCTTCCGTACCAGTTCCTATTGTTGGCCTCTTGACTCGCCTCGGGACGTGAAGCACCACTCAGGTGTTATTTATTGATTCATTCACCGCCAGCGCGAACGACTGTGGCATCCGAACAGGATGTACTCCACGTCGGTATAATCTACGCCGGCCTTTCGGTTATTCCCATCTTTTCGGAAATTCGTCAAACTTTTCTTTTTCGTCTCCTGAACGGCGAAAGAAGGACGCGTGGCACTTCGGTCGTCGCGGGGCCGCGAGCGGGCGCCGTCAGCGCGCGCGCCGCTTAGCAACGCTGGGGGAAAGTGGCCGCCCTCGGCTCGCCCTTGCAGCGGCAAGAGTCCTTCGGCAGGTTGTTGATCCGGCGACCCAGTTAGGGGCTCCGTCACGTGCCGCGTCTGGCAACCGGCGCGCGTGGATCACGGCCGGTAACTCTCGCTCTCCGCACCGTTGGCAAGGTCTCGGAACGCCTGTCCCGCTTTTCTTTTTGCTTTTTTCCCCATCGCGGGCGCCACTTCCGCCATTCTTCCGTCTCTGGGCGAGAAAGGAAGCGGCGCAGTGCTGGCTTTCAGCGATGACACTCTGGAGGGCCCCGGAAAGGCTTTCGTACAGGCCGCTCCGATGGCGGCCGGCTTGATCGCTCTCCAGTGTAATGACGGGGAGCGCTTGTTTCCTTTCTTTCCGGGAAGGAAAACGGTTTTTCGCCGGCCTTCGCTTCGTGTCAGGAGGCAAAACAAGAATTGAATGATGTGCGCCCCTGTAGCATCGACGCGATCCTCCGCTCCGTGTGGCCAAGCCAGGCGCTGGGAATCAACGAATGCAGCGAAGAGAAACTGAAGGAAAGCAACGGAGTAACTGGTGCAACTCAGGCGATCTGTTTGGCGATTTTCGTTTTGTTTTGGCTCATCGTACAAGTGGGGGCAGTCTCAAGAAAAGAGAACGCGCCGCCATTGAAGACCGAAGCCATACTGGCGGAAACAGCGCATGAGCGATGGCGGAAGAGCAGACGACACAACTCGAGCGCTGACAAGCGCTGGTTTATCGAACAACATATCGTTCAACTGGCCTCTTTTGCTCACGGCAAAGTAAAGACATCTCGCCGCCGGAAACCATATGCTCACGAAAATGCACTCATTGTCGTACGAGGATATAAGATGTCGGACTTATACATGTCTATTTATTCCTGGCAATTTGATGCGCTTTTGAAACTTCTTATGCAAGTTGATATCTGTGGCCAACAAAGCGCGCGTATCTCTGCAAAGTTGGGCGGGCAGTCATATTTAGCTCATGTACTGTGTTGCTAAATGAAAGAAGGAACTTTCAAAGAGAGCAAGTTCTGAAGCCAGCTTTCATTCAAACAGTTTTCGCCTTGGCCGACATACAGCCTCGGCAAGAACTCTTCAGGCCGCGTTGTTTCTGTCTGGGCGTATGGTCCGTTTCCTCGTGGGCACTGTATATAAAATGTGGCTCCATCTTACTGCTGGCATCTCCACGAAGGCCAGCCGGGGTTGTGGGGCCGGTCGCAAATGCGTTAGATTGAGGGGGAACAGCCATTTCCTGCACTGTGTAATGGTGTTCTTTTGAACTTTAGAAATATTGATTTGACAAGGCTCTCGCAGCTCTTGAAGCCTTTTTGTGGCACTTCTTTCACTGTCACTCTGTATCTGTGTGCACACATTTAAAATTTGCGCCGGGCAAGAAACGTGACACGCGGGGAAATCAAGATGCTCTAGCGCTGAAGTGGTGAAGCAAATGTCCTTTCTTGGCATGTGGCGGAACATTTACAGCTTCGTGTGCTGCACACCGGAAGTACACTCACGGAACGTGCTTTCTGTATCTTCTAACACTGGCACTCCTTACTGATCACTGATATTTCTTACATTGGTACATATATATATATAAGCTAAAGCGACAAATTAATCACCTGCTGGCGGATAGTGGCTATTTTGGAGATTCAGATGCAATCCTCAAACGTCTTCCTCACACATGAGCCCTGACGGCGTGCAGACATCGAATTCCTGTTTTCAACGTGCGAATATATATATATATATATATATATATATATATATATATATATATATATATATATATATATATATATATATATATATATATATATATATATATATATATATATATTTAGTCGCAAGGACTACATTGTGTATATACAAATATTTGTCACCCTTTGCAAGTAAAGCGCGCAGTGTGGAATGTCTAAGGACAGAAAACACTCAGATAATGGTTGGTGGAAGCAATTCTTTTAATATGCGAATTTTCGCCATTACCCGAACCCAGCAACTGCACTGCGTTTATGCTTAGAGAGAAGCAACACAGTGAGGGGACGCGACAGCTAGTGTATTCGCTAGTTGTTTTTTTTTTTTTCGCCTTTATTTTCTCCAAATCCGATGAGGAAGATGTACTCTCATCACGCACACTCACTTACCATCAAATAACGCTGGGCTATGTCGTACTAGTGGTGCTAGAAAACAAAGGGTTTGATTTCAAGCCCAGCGGAAGTTAGGCACACCCCGTGCAAGCCAGCGAGAGGAGGGAAGGATCCCTCTCCAGTGTTTTCCTCCTAACCCGTGAAAGTGGTCCGGTGCAGATTACTCGCCTAACGACCAAAGTGTTTAGTAGTGTTTTTGACAGGCGATTTCTACTCACGTTACACAGAATTGTAGCTTTGAAGGTGCCATTAAGGCTCTGCTGCACGGCTGAAAAGCACGATTAGCCGCGTGGCAACGGCGAATCTCGTTGAGCATGTTCCATGGCTTCCAGTCGCATGTTTTGTGGCGTGTTGCCCACCGAAATTAAGCTGTACTTTTTTTTTTTTTTTTAGCACCCAAACAAGCAATACACTAAGTTTATCGGGCGCTGGAAAGACGACACTGACAAAAACAACTGCTAACAGCATTGGTTACTCTGTGGGAAACTGTGTTTAACGTCTTCATAGTGACACCGCCTGCATTCTTTCTTTTAATTCTGCGCATGACCTTCGATGTTCCAGCGGTTTTTGTTTCGTTTGTAGCGTCTGATACAGCGTTTCCTTGCATGGAGCAACCAATATTCCACTAATATAAGCAATTAAATAATAATGAAAAAGAGCGTGCAAATGTCGCATCACAATATCTGAGCGCTTCTGCAAGAGGTGGGAACGTATTCTATTCCAGGTATAGCTTTTACTAAGAAAATAGAGCTAACAACTCTGAGAAAGGTATTTCATTACTCGTGAGCCAACGCCGCATATTGGCACCGCACTGATACCTATTTAATCGATCCACTCCTGAACCTTCCTTTCACCGTATCTCTGCACCTTTGTGTTCGACAGCGCTTAGACACACAGGCAGAGGACAGAAACAGGGAAGACGGCGACTGTCCTCTGTCCGTGTGTCTTAGCGCCGTCAACCACAATGAATCAGCACCAAACAGCCCGACAGCTGGTCATATTCTCTAATCCTGCTCCGTAGGTCGGCTTGACCGTAATTGGAGCGTTTAGCATCTTCCGATAATATTGCCTGTTTTTAATCTACTTTGGCTAATCACTTGGAAGGCGCAGTGTTTTGTTGTTTAGCTTGGCATTTACTTTCCCTCGCTCTGGAACAAGCTTGCTTTTCCTTTTTATTACTTTTCTGTAGAACCCAACCTGTTAAGGAATTGTGGGATCATGTATATGTAAAACTCCGTTCGGGAAATGTTGCAGATGCTCATTTCACTCACATCTTTTCGCTGACACCAGATGGAGAATCATTTTTTGCATTCTGATCAACCTTTCCCCTCTGTGTATCGTATCGTACCGCATTACTCCTAACTTAACGTGTATCGTATTATTCCTTGCCCCAAACTTTCTTCTTCCCGAGCTGCTTCCCAATTATCATTTTTTCCAAGCCCGCGAAGCACAAAAACTATCATTGGCGCATTCGCGCGCCGCGATTGTGGTGCCCCCAATAGTGGTTTGAGTGAACGAAATTAGCTGCGGTCGTGACTCAACGGCCCAGTTCCTGCGGTTCCAGTTCCAGAGGTAGGCTGATATGTTGGCGATGGCTGCACCGAATGCGGCGAGTTCACTCCAACTTGCAGTGTCACGTGCGCCGGCTTGCTGACGTGGGCGAGAGCTCTGCAGCCACGACACAGCTGATTTTGTTCACTCACACCACGGATGAATCGATGGAATAATAACAAAAAGTCTTCCAGGGTGGTCCCCTACTGGTCCAAGAGTACACGGCTTGTGCTTCTCATAGAGCCCCATCCACCAGTAATTTCTGGCCAGAGGACTGAGCGGTCCGCAAAGCAGCCTCCCAGGAAGAATAAGTGGGATGGGGGTACTGTCTAGGGGGAACGGCATTCCCACAGGTAGTGGAAAAGAGGATTTTGGCACGCCACAGGTGTCACAGGGAGGGAGCAAGCCAGGCTGAAAGAATGAGATGGTAGGTGGAATTGAAGCAACCCTCTTGGAATCGATGCTAGTGGGTACGGTGGGGTTTGTGATCAGGCCGAGGTTATAATCAGCCATTGCGGTAGATATGAGTTTACCTTTGGGTGCTTCTCAGGTGTATCCCCAGTGCGTGTGGCGTGCATTAAAGTCCCCCACCACAAGGAGCTTGGATATGCGAAATGAGTCCGGGATTCCCAGAGTAGCTCTGCCTTTACCTTTAGGGTTCCTGTGCAGGTTACTGAGGCCGCTTGTGTGCCCGGGTGAGCTGAGCTCTATGGAAGCGCATAGGTTATCCTGCTTTGTTAATTCACATTTCTTCGTGATTTTGACCAGCCTTTGTCTCTTAACGTCGTAGCTTCTCAAACGTGGTGTCGTTTTGCTTTTTCCTGTTTGGTTGGGGCTCTTTTAGAACTTATGTTCCTCTCCCAACCAGACAGAACTCTGTCAAATGTTTCCTTTCCATATATATATATATATATATATATATATATATATATATATATATATATATATATATATGGCGGGCGTCTTCATTTGTATACCTTAACAGATTTAACTTGGGTATGTTTGCGTCCAACCGAAGTTTAGACCGTTCTTAGAACTTTAGAGCATCTCGCCTGCACCGAGCCTCGGCCGCCATGGTCCACATTGAACTTGGACTTCACGTTTAGTGGCAGGACAAGATAGGTAATGAGCCACCGCGGGTCTGTGACCAGTCAATACAAGTGTGCGGGAAGGACCTAATCAGTCATTCAGTTGTCAACATACTCTGTGTTGACTGCGCCCCGCGACTGCAGAAGAGCAGAACGTTGGCGTGTAACTCGCTCACTTGACGGCGCACAATAATCTCCAGAAATCAAAAGGTGAACCCGCAATTTTAGAATGTGCTTCTATAAGACCGTTGATATACATGTACTGTCAAACCTAAATGAAATACAATATTAGTAAAAAAAAAAGCAATTTCATTATCTTTGTGTTCAGGAATCTTCGGAAAGTATATGCAGACAAGCTGTGAGTGATAGAAGACAATGACCTTTAATTCCAATAAATGTTGCAATTTTCAGGATGATAATGGTACGAATTCAAAGGCGCAAAGCGATTCACGTAAATGTCTCGATAAAAATCCTCCGCTGAAGTAGCCGTCGAATTTTAGAGCGTAAGCGCTACTGCTTGGAGCGCAACTTCGGATTTCGCCTCGCTGGATTCGTATCACCCAGAGTGAAGGAAGATACTGCGCCTTCTTGTCCTCAAAAACTAAAACAAAATTATATAAATACATTGCGCAGTGAAAATCCGGTGCGACCTTGACGTAATTAAGTGCAAGAGTCTGCCGAAAAATGCGACAGATACTGCGGGTTCCTTCCCCAAAAACTGACCTAAGCAAAATAATGTAAGAAATCGCGGAATGAAAATGCGGCGTTAAAGACGCTATCGCGTCTATACCCTGAGGCAAAGCTTAAACAACCTAATTGAACCTAATTTAAACTAATTGAACCATGCAAAGTCGTCCTTAATAGAGCTTTCGCTCGTATAACTATAGGTGCAAGTCATGCTTAAACCCCTACTACCATTTATTGAGCAATAATCTATCAGTATCCTATCTGTAGCCTATGCGCCTACTGGAAACATCTGAATGTACACAATCTGTTTTTCTGTCCAGCCAGACCCCAAGCACAAAGTACACAACAGCAAAATAGTTACAGGCTCTTCCAAGCTTTGAGTGGAAGAAATAATGGTTTCACATTCTGAAGGCTCTGTAGGTTTCAAGAGATGCCATTAAAACAAAGCTTTTGCTTTAGTACTTCCCTTTTTGACTGCAGCAATCAGTATAGGGAAATCAAGCATGGGAATTTCAAACATGCAGAGCTTCACAGTTGTATGTGAATGGCATAAAATGTCCCACTCACTATGCTTGGTTAATTTTGTGTATGAGTGGGGTTTTCTCGCATGCACTGCATCCTCGGCAAGTGGATACGTTTCTCTGACTGCTGGAATAGCTGTCACTAGCCGATACAGGCCCGCACTAGTAGAGGTTTTTGGCCGTATATTCTTGACTAAATACATGTTGGGGTACGATGCATGCAGAATGAATACATCAATGCTAAAAATTCAACTTATATGTTATGCAGTTGCATTTTCGTAATACAACTCAAGTAAAAATCAAATGCTTGAGAAAGATTATTGACAGTATAATGTTAACCATAATATAGTTCTTTGGCATTTTACCTCCTACAGTTTTTAGAGAAAAAGAAATGCACATATATGTGAACAAAATCAGCTCAATATAGCGAAGATTGTGCACACTTGTAAAGTTTCGAAGCACTGATAAGTAAATCTAGATCTTCTGAGGAATAGCACAACATGCTGTTGTAATCGCATTTCACAATTTGTGGGGCCCTGCGCCACATATCTGTAGGGCCCGTGGCGCGCCGCGCATTCAAAGGCCGCGCCACTTCCCAATACTCCCTGCGCGCTGCCTGTTTCCCTCTCCCCGCTCGTTCGGGGATAACCGGTCCCGCGTGAGGGGGCTATAAAGGAAGGCACCGGTTAGACCCGAACGAGCGGGAAGAGGGAAACAGGCAGCGCGCAGGGAGTATTGGGAAGTGGCGCGGCCTTTGAATGCACGGCGCGCCACGGGCCCTATAGATATGTTGCGCAGGGCCCTACAAATTTTAGCTGAGCAACTAAAATGCGGTGTACCGGCCGTGCTTGCAGGTAGCTGCAGTACACCGCAAGACAAGAAACCCTAGCTGCTCTGTCTCTCGGGCAATGCAGCATAAACAGAGAAATCTTTGTAAAGGCTCCAAAAAAAGTGCACAGTGTCCTAATGGTATTTAATTGCGTGCTTTCAGATATTAGCAGTCGCAGCTACAACTTGCACGACAGTCCGCTCCTACGTACCGTTAAACTGCGACTATCGGCAGTCTAATTATCCGGCTTCTGCCAGCGAAATACCTCTAAAAAGTGCTTACTCTAGTATACTTTAGAGATATATGTAGCGACTGCATGATAACATCAACGACAAACAAAATCTTATCTTGCCGAATGAACGATGCATGCTCAACTTCAGCGCGAACAGACGACGCACGTTGTAATGGTTGCACTTGCAACGATTTTTCAACCGCTTCCTTCAAATGGGAAACGTTAAATATGGTCATAACATGTGTGCAGATCATTATGACCGTTTTTACGACTTCATTCCTTCTTATAAAACACGAGAAGAGTCGAATTTAAGCTTGTCGATGCTGAGTTTCAAGCACAGCGCAGCAGACGCGTGTCTCGCAGAAAGATCCGGCAGTCGGAATTACCCAGCATGCTTTGCGGCTCGTTCAGATTCGACACCACCTATTAGCACTTTTTCATGGTGACGTCGAAACACACGTCGTCTTCCGGTTGCGGGACGTCACGTCCGTTTAGACGTCGATCTTAACTCGCTCGGCTATTTCGACGTCTGATTGGCTTTTTTGGCTATAATTAATTAACCGACTACTGCAGTTTGACCCCACGTTTTCCCTGGCGAGATTATTTGGTCTTCTTTCGCATAAAGTTATTCTTTTTCGCCTAAATCTTTTCAGTTCACCGCAGTCGTGATGGCAAAGTCTGGGGACAAGCTCCTTCGAACATAGCCATTTAATGCTCACGTATTAATTAACCCATTGAAATCTATCTCCTAACTCATTATTCTCTAGTCAGGCGGTAGCAACTTTAAGCCGGAGCTGGCGACGCGCGCCGCTTTATCTAGATGTTGTTCTGCCTTTATCGTGGTCATTTTCATCAAATTCCCTTGGCTTATTTTTCTTCAGTGCTTGTCCTCGCTACCTTTCTCACGAGAAAATCACTCGTGGTTTGCATTTCGGTCTAACGACTTTCTTACGCCACAGGTTTTCTACTTACGTAGGAGAAAATTAAACGCCCAAAGGTTAATGCGTTGTACACTGTAGTGCATTACTTTAGTGAATTATTTCACTGTCGTTATCACCCTTTAGCGCTGAAGGTAGCCATTTACGTTTTTCAACGTAGACAGAAGTTGCCCGTGCCTTGAACTGGGAGGCGGAACACTTAATGGCGCTGCCTCTGAAAGGATACATCCCGAACTTCTCTGAGCAAATCACGCGGAACGCTGACAGACCGAAAGGCGCCGTTCACTTCTGTGGCTCTACGTACCTGAAGGGGGGCTCATTTTGTGATTTTTTTTTATTTTCTCATTCTTTTATGTCTTGGGCTGAAGACGAAAAACATTTAGGTTAAGGGATTCGTTATAATATTTACGACTTTGCGGTTTTGTGCTTATTTCTAACCGAACCTGATTCCATATTTATGCAGTAGTCAAAGTGATAATAATTGGAAGTAGAAAGTTGTTACAGGTCACTTACACGAACTGGCTTCTGTTCGAGGGTCGTTTCAAGGAAAGCTTCGTTCGAAGTTTGGTTTCAGGGCACACATGTTATATGTCTTCTATGAGCGTTTACTTTGCGTATACTCCGACAGTTCAACAAAAGCAAATACAGTATTTAATCGAACTAACTCAGTATTTAGTTACAATGGCTCGGAGTTGCAGCAACTGATGCAGCTATGTTCGCTTTATTCTACGGGAGCACACAAAATACGCGTCTTTCTATTCCGCGTGCATGTGACTCGTTTTCGGCATACGTGTGTTTCGAGTGCGACGATGCGAGTGAGAATTTGAGAGTAGGCGCTGCATGTTCGTGGTCCTCATCCGCTCACTATTCACTCAGTAGTGACAACGATGCCTTGCAGCGTTCCTGGCTTCAAAGTAAGGCGGCGGCATTTGGTTTAAGTCCAACTAACTTACCAGATTTTGCGGCCACACAGAGAAACGAGTACGTTGGGCTTGGAGTTATCTACTCATTTCGCCATTTTCCAAGTGGTGGTGGTCACGGCAGCCAACGCCGGTCATCTCGTTTTCGGAGTGTGCGACAAAGAATCCCGGATAATTTGTTTTCGTCACCCAAAACGAGGGGCTCATAGGTTTGAAACCGGACACTGTTGGCACACATGTTCTCTTTGCAATCCATTTCTTTCGTTGTGCGTTTGAACAGCATTCCACTGTTCAACGGCTGAGAAACGCCTTAATGGTTTCGTTTTTTATTTTATTTTCTAAACTCGAGTTCGCATTAATCTCATTCGCAGTGTTATGAGGTCAAATATAGATTGAAAGGGATCAAAATATTACTTAAATTCTGATTATGAGGTCATAGCGTCACTCAAACGTGATGGTGACAAGTGCACATCGAAAGTAAACGAATTATGCTAAAAATGAAATTGAGGTAATCTGTTGGCAATATAGAACCTGTGATCCTTGGTTTACTAGTCGGTCGCGCGCTACCCATACCTCACGCAGACACGCCAATTATACTTGTTTATTAGTACTGTGATACATATCACGTGATTTAGTATGGTTGCTGATGTATGCTAATGAAGGCGTATAGTCAGAGAAGTGCAATAATTAAGACAGCAGCAAAAATAGAAGCGATCAATATATGTCAGATAGGTGACTCCAGTCCTCTAGAGCGGTGGGTATGTGGTAACACGGCGTAACTGGCCTATCACGAGATGTATGTTAAAATCTAGACCCCAGAGAACCCCAGGCCACTTACCCTTAAAGCAGAGCTTAACTGCCCCCCCCCCCCCCCCACACACACACACACTTTTTTTTTTGTGGAGGGGAAGGGGGAACGGGGGACTTTGGGGGACTCTGTGAGAGCGTGCCGTACTTCCAGCAGGGCCGTGGCAGCGCTGCCCACGCAGGTTCTTTCGCACGGAACTCTCTTTCGTCCTTGTCCGGCAATCAACCACTTCATCCACAGGCTCAACGGCGTTTGTGGCCCTCCTCTCCTCTCTCTTCATTCGCTCCTTTCTTTATCCTTTCTCTCACTTAGCAGCTGAAGCGTCGTCTTATAGCGAGTTCGTTACATAGCCTTTTTATCCGTCATGTCCAATTATTTTTGCGCCTTTGCACACGTCGTCACTCAAAGCCCTCCGCCAGTCAAGCGCCGCGCGTCCTAGCCGGCGCCCTATAATTCCTCTTAGCACATACTGGAATAGTCTGTTTTCATCAACTCTAAGAAGTGATCGCGTCTTTACTCGAAAGCAGGCCCAGCGTGTTCACAGGAAGTCATACTTAACTGTGAATACGCTCTCGGATTTTCCGAGGCGGCCTATATGTTTGTAAGCACACGCAACCAGAAGCGTGTGGGGTGCGTGTGCTTAAAAGCCGTCCAGTTTCCAGGTCACTGGGTTTGTTTTTGCGTCGATAGTATGTCGATCTTTCAGGGGAAATTATTTAGTTCGTAATCCTACTAAACCTAGTTTACCTCAGAGGTGCTGCAAGTGCTCAGATACGTGGCCCCGAAGCTCACCCTGTGGTATCGGGATTGCCTGTAGGGGGCAGTTCAAAATGCTCAAGCAAGCTTTCCAACGCCCCCGCTGAGGATCCGGACTGCGAGCGTGCCAACTAGCGAAAACGCATTCTTCTAAACAAACACTGTCTCTAGATGTCATGTGTACGGAGCACTCAGCGGGTTTTTTTTAGGCAAGGGTGTGTCCCTCTGTAGAACCTACTCCTGAAAACACAAACAAAAAAGTGCACTTACAGGCCCATAAAAAGGCGTTGATAAAACCATATATGCGCGTAATTAGCATAGTTCGCATATGCAATAAAACAGCACTACTTAACGCAGTGGTATAGTTTCGAGAACACCACTCCCGTCTCCTGAAGTGTCTGTGCTTTGCCCTGCGCTGGATCGCTCAGGAAGCTTGCAGATCCGAGGATTAACCTCTTCAGGCGCCATTATCTTACTTACATTCGGAATGAATATTTTTTTGGCGTAAATAGCATTTCGAGGCCTCAAAGAAGACGAATATTTTGCTTTCGAGGAGAAAGCAGCAATGGATATTTGCACGCACATTAAAATTGCCTTACAAGCTGCCAAATAACTGGAAACCGTAATATTAAAAAAACAAGATTTATAAAATCAACACTTTAGTGACTGTGAAGTCGCTTTTCGATGGAAGCGATAAACAAGGCGCCCATACGCTGTGCGATGTCAGTGTACGTTGAAGAACACCGGGTGGTTGAAATTTCCGGAGTCCTCCACTACGGCGTCTCTCATAGCCTATGTTGCTTTTGGAGGTTAATCCCCACAAACCAAACCAAACCAATAAATACAGAAAAGAAAGTTAACTTCATTGCTTCCTTGGTTTTGTTGCGGTGTTCATGCATTAATATTGAGCCTGATCTTGATCTAACGGAGGTTAGGCCCTTGGTACATGTCCCCGCATTCTGCTACTGCCTGCATGCATGGCTCGGGTCACCAGCTGAAGGTACTGTTCCTCGCAGGCAAGCATGCCCTCCCACTGCGGCTCACTTGGGTTGTCTACCTTAGCATCTACACTCGTAGCCTGAAACCCCAAGGTTGCGCGATAGTGTGTTGGTATTGCTTTGCACTATTCATTCATCTTTGTATTGTGTTTGAAACATTTGGGCCGCATTGTAGCCTTGTCCAGGTGACCGCTTCCTCTTTGTATAAATTTTTGTGTGGAGTTGGATACCACTTGCGGCTTCCTCTGTAGCAGTTTAGGATGCCCGTGTAACGGGTCAGCAAAAGATCGCAGTTAGCCGGGCTGCCGACGTCATGGACAGATTGAGCATGAACGTTTGAGTGCGGTGGGGCCGTGCGGGGACCCAGGGGGCCCCGAATACCCTTACGTCTAATTTATATTTTGTCCTGCTCCTCAGAATCGGCTCGGTATGCATGTGTACCCTCGTGTCAGCTCGTCCGTCCGTTCGTTTCGCCTCATTTCTCATGTCCTGGGTCCCATACCATTTCATGCTTGAGACCTGCCTTCCATTACGACGATGTCTCTAGCATTTATTTTACTAGTTTACCAACCCTTCCCCGCGTGTACTTTCTGCGTGCTTGCTTGGAGTTAGTGTGAATTGTTGGTGCCATGTCATTTTGAGTTTCCCTTTACAACTGCGGGGGGCTGCTTCTGCGTCTCTATACTTAGTGTCATTGAGCTGCCTAGCTCTTGTCCCTGCCAGTTCACCACTACCAGCGTAACATAGTCCCTGTCGCCGTATTTGGCCGCGTCGTAAGTGGCTAAATTTTCGTCCGTGTAGTTCTTCCAGAGCTGCTACTTTCTTGCCGTCGTGCCCGATGCACTCTTTGGTCCATGTGCCGTGGGATCGGGTTCATCCCGATTGCTTTCCGCAATTCTCCTCCTGTCGCTCCTTTATCTCTCTGCGTTTTCATAAAGAGTCCTATTGGAAGAGTTCTCTCGTCTTTGTTTGCGCGAGCTACGCCCAATTGCGCCTTCCTCCGTGCTTTTTGTAGCTCCTGCAAGCTGCTGCGAACTCCGAGCGTCATCAGGTGCTCTGTGGACGACGTCGGCTATAGTGCTAGTTTGGATACGCTTTGCCAATGATAATGTCTACTTGTTCCATTTCTTGCTTAAGTTCGCGATACGGGAGGCGGGAGTGGCTGCGGCTATAAAGGCGGAAACGCTCATGGCGTGAAAATCACTCAGCGCAAGCTGCTTTGATCGATTCCTGTCTCTACTGAAGCAATAAATAACCTGCTTCGTGAGCTTCATACGGTGAAGACCGTGCCAGCAAGTCACTCGGTTCGCCGCTCGTTTGCCTTGAACGCAACGTAACTGACACTGACGAGTGTTCGACTATGCTCCTGTTTTCTTTTTTTTTTCTTTTTTTTTTTTGTCGTTATCTTATCTCCGTAACGGCGCGTGCTATAGAAAAGACAGGGGCGATATTTGGCGGGGAGATGAAAAACGTGTGCGTCGCGTCTGCAGAGAAATTGTTATGTTGCACCGCCAAGCAGCGCAGCAGCAAGCTCCTGCAGAAAAGAGCAACAAGAAAAAAAAAACAAAAACAAATACGCACAGCGGCAGCAAACCTTTTCGTGGTCTCGTTGGTTGGCTCCCGTGTCTGCGGAGGTAGACTCACGCGGCCCACTGCCGTGAAGCCTCGATGCCAGGGGCGAGCAAAATGAACGAGGCAGCGGTTTGCTTCTCTCCATAATTTATTGTAGAACGCAAGGGGCAGAAAGGAATAAAAGAAGAAGCACAAACGACCCAGTCACAGAAACGAGGGGCGCGCCAAATTCAGTGCACATTTCTCTTTATTTTCGTCTCCTCCTCATCGACAACGCTATTGTCAAGGGTGTCCAAAAGAACTAGAAGAGGAACAACAACAACGAAAAAAAAAAAAAAAACAGCTTGAGGAAAGAAATGAAGTGATGCTACCAAGGAAAAGTGATGAACAAACAATGTACAGCCAAGAAAACTTCAACGTAACTATCAAACACAAGCCTTCTTACACTATGTATATAATATATATATTTATATTTATATATATGTATATGTATAAAACACCAGCTGTACAGTACACGACAAAAAGAAAGATATATTTATATATATTTATATATCTTCACGTGTATCTTTATTTTTGCTCGTCTCCATTGAAAATGTAGAAACGAAAGTCTTTGTACAAAACGAGAAACACATCGATTCGTCTATGAGTGAAGGAAAACAAATTCAGAGCACTTTTTTGTCATAGGCTTCAATTTGTGCCAAATATAATAAAGGCGTCCAGCTTGGATTGTACTTCAGTTCGCGTTACTGGAAAAGTGGCACTCCATAAAGAGATGGATGAATGAATCTTAACGTAAATTTCTGACTGCGTTAGTTTTTTAATTTCTTTTGCTTGCACTTGAATGGCAACCGGTTTAAAGTAACAACGCCTTATGCTTGTACGAGTTTTGTGTTCCCAGGAGGAGACGAACGAATCTCACCGGCAGCAGAAATTCTGCGATTGGTTGACGGCTATAGCTATAGCGTAACGAAACGTGGTCTTTCCGCGGCAAAATAAGGCACCGAAATCTCGTTCACAAGTGAAATGCACGCTTCTCGCAGTTTTTCTCATTTTAATTAGTTTTAATTATTTCGTTCTCTCGTTTTACTTTTTGAGAACGCAATAAGAGCGAAATATCTCTTTCTTTCTGAAAGGTCGGATTATAATTTCACCCCCTGACAAAAAATCAGCGCCTCTGACCTCTTTTCCAGTAACACAGGCTGAGAAGACAAACCTCGCCGTGCCCATTCAAACCTTCTTTCCCTTAGCTGCGGCGCTTTTGAGAAGGCACCCTGCATTTTGAAACTCTCGACACGGCGCTCGCGTACATTGCCGTGCATCGGGCATTCGGTCTTACTTTTGGGTTCAGAGACGGGCCAGCCTATATTGCGTTGCACCGGTGGCATGCGTCCAAGATGTCCAAGAGCGAGCTGGCTTATTTCATCATTTTTCATGCGGACGTGCTGTCGCCCCAGCATGAACACCGGGAATGATTCGATTCGTCTTATAACTAGCTCTGCGCAGCGAATTTCCTGCGCCTTGAAAAAATTGCGTTCCGGTATATTGTTCTCGTTAAGAGTTCATCAGGTATCAGAGCTAAGCGACCAGTGCATCGTTCGTCACTGCGATGGTGAAGTACTCTGCCGTTTTGTTGGCTTCTGGGAGGCGTAGTTTGGATCACGTTTATTGTGTATCGCCAATACTGGTCTACGTTTTTTTTTTGTTTATTATTATTATTTTTTTACTACGCTTTTGTGGTCTCGCTGTCGGATGCGCCGTCCGTGACACTACTTCCCATAGTGAACATGGCCAGGGTGCGTCGAGAAATAAAATAAGATGAAAACTTGAGGCACGCAGTATGACATTCATACTTCCTTCACGACTATGTACAAACAGGTATACGGCGGAACGAATCACGTGGCAGTGAGGCGCCTCCCCATTGTTCGCTTTGGAGAACACACTGTCCCACCTCTCGCTTGCGCTGTGGCTGTCACAGGAAGCCAGATTCTTATTATACAAGGAAAATGAAAAATGGGGGAGAGGCTCAAACGACAAAGGAACCACATTCATCCATCCAAAAACCGGTAAAGGGAGAGACGATAGAACTCGCGCTAGGCGTCGCTGCTTTTGTTTAGCCCTATTCGCAAGGAGTGCAGGAAGCTGACTCTGGCCGTTAATCGCGAAACCGCTTCTCTTTCGTCGTATTACTTCATTTGTTTTATTTTTACGTTTCTACGGGGCCTCCGAAAACGTACTGCTGTTCTGCTTAACACCTTCCTGCCGGCGGAGGACTACAAAGAAAAGGGGATCCTCCTAAAAACGACCTATCGAGCGACCAGAATGAAAGAAAAACAGAAAGCCAGAGCACGTGGATGGATTTGGCCGCTCCGTGAATGTTTCTCTGTGTGCGTGCCCCACATTAAGTCGCTGCTGGGACGCAGCCTTCGGCATGCGGTCCGGCAGCTGCGCCGACGTGGGCGTAAGTGTGCGTGTCAGTGTGTGCTTGTGTATGCGCGATGACAGGGATGGCGTGTCGGTCATTGCTCTCTCTCTCTCTCGCACTCGCATGCACTCATGCATCCATTCCTCGTTTCTACGTAGAAAAGCAGTCTTCATAAACGTATATCTCTCACGTCTTCCCTCTCTCTTTAGTTCTCTCTTTCTCTGACCCTTTCTTTGTTTTGTTGTATACATAGAACCTTTCTTTATATATTCATATATATATATATATATATATAATATATTTATTTATTTATATATAAGAATGTGGCGAAGACGATAAAGGCAGTAAAAAAATCTTTTTTGTTTTTGACTAGGGTGGGTGTAGTACACGATTGTGGAGGAAAGGAAGGGGTGGAAAAGGGGCAACAACGCGGGTCACTGGGAGGAGAGCGTCCTTTGCGTTTCACACCAAACGGCCACCAACAACAATAACGACCAGAAGACATTTAAAAAAAAAAGAGGGCGGCATATCAATTGAACCACAATCAAAAATCACGGAGACAACTATGCACCTTCCTTTCACGTAACGGCAATAATTACAATAATGTGTCACCATTATAATAAAAAAAAAACAAGAATCGTAAAAAAAAAACGGAGAAAACAACCGAAATCACACGTCGTACTGTCAAATCAGCCGACAAGTGACTGGTGAAAAAACAAAAACAAAAAAAAAAAAAACGATAGTAACGGTAACAAACATGAACAGCGTGCGGATTGGCCAACCAATTCCCGCTCGGAACGGTGCGCAGACACTTCGTTTGTGGTGAAGCAAGTGAAGGCGGCACGTGTACGCGAATCCCCGGTGCGCTGGCCCACTCCCAAGACTCGGCAGAGAAGGGGGCCCAGGGCACGCAGGTTCCGGGGACAGCGAGCCCAGGAGACGGCCCGATAGGCGCGCGCGATGCTGAGCACCGCTAGTGAACGCGCCGGCGGCAACTTGGAGTGAGAAAGAAAAGAAGGGACAAAAAAAAAAGGCAACACACAAGAACATAACCCGAGGCCGCGCTAAACACTCGAGACGCCCGTTGGGAGCGCACAACAGCCATGGTTTACGGCGCAGCACATGCAGACACAACGGTGGTTGCAGGCATAACATCGCAAGACATCTTCCCAAGGCGATCGGTCCGTAGGCGTTCCTAAGACCAGGCACGCGGGCCGCGGACGCAAGCTTAGCGCTTCCGAAAGAAAAAGAATTCAGAAAACCGCTCTCACCAAAACGAACGTCGTCCAATGCGCACAGGCGCGCGTGCCCGCGTCGAGGCCGACGCGGCATTCGTGACGCGGTCGAGGGTGTTCGCTACGGTGATGTTACCATTCCTATTTCCCTTTATTGCTCCTGCTCAAGTTATTATAACACGAACAGCGACCTCCGTCCGCCTGTTTGTCACGTGGCTTTTCGTTCACGAATCGCCGGCGGCGTCCTAACGAGCGACGTCTTGATTGCGATCTGGTGGCACCGCCGAATGCGGAGTGCGTTGGACGAGCTGTGCCTGCCTGCGGGCATATAGGCGAGGCTGTCGATTGCGCGATTGAGTTTTCAGTTACAGTGAGATCTGCGAGTAATTTCGGATTTATTCGCGTTTTTGTTCCTCGCGGCCCCTTTCACTCTTCAATACCTACTCTGTGCTGCGTACAGCGTCGTACTATAAATGGATGGCTAAGCTGCGTCGCGTCAGGGTGTAGCGCGAGATAAGCACGCAGTGCGGGCGCCGAAGAGAGTTATGCGAAAGGCATGCCTGATGACCGTGAGCACGCATGCAAGGGTGGACACACGGGCTTACTCGCAAGCGCTTTCACGACGGGCCACTGGCGGGGTGTGGGAAGTGCTACGCCGTTGGCAGTGCCACTGTGCGAGCAGCGGTTGACGGCTGAGGGACAACGCCGGTCGCGGACCCGGGTCATGGCTGGACTAAAGCGGCGTCGGAAGGAACACCACGGCAAAACCTGGGCACGCACACGGAAAGCTTACAAAGGCAGTGGTCAGAAAGTTCATTCGGCAGTATTTCTTGTTGCTGGTTGCACTCCGCAGAGTGAAAAAGGCGAAAGAAAGGATCCGTCCTATAGCTTCTCTTCATCATCTCGTCGTCTTGTGTGCTCTTCTCCCTCTCTTTTTTTTTACTCTTTTTTGGTCGTTATAAAAAAAAAAAACGGAAAAGAAAGTACGAAGCAGACTACGAACAGTCACCATTGTCCACATCTCTTTGCCCATTGTCTCGTCCGTCGCGGGAGGCAAAACAATGCAGACAGCTCTCGCGGAGGCTGTGGCACGCGCCGTCGGCCCGGTGGGACGAGCGGCGAGAGAACAACGGGGCCCGGTTGCGCGGGGCCCGCTCTGTCCGACGCGCTTGTGACTGCTAGCGAGGGAAGCGCGGCTTTCGCTGGGCTTGCTCGCGTTGCACCCAGAGCCCGCGGGCCGTTTGGCACTTCGCGAAGGGACAGCGGTCGCGGATAGTCGATGAGGGTGCTGTACCGGATTGTGACTCGTACACGGGTGCTCGAGAATAAATAGACTAGCAGGATGGACACCCCTCGTGAAACGGAAGCTCACGAACGCCATCTGTTCTCGTGGGAGGGGCGCGGAGCCACGCTACGAAGCGGCGAATATAATTGTTACCTATGATACAATATGCCTGGCTCTTCATCCTTTAGTGACTGCTATGGAATCCGTCCATGCCCACGCAGAGGCGTGTTAGCTCGCAGCAGCGTCGCCTAGCGCAGCTCACAGGCCTCCGAAGGCTCTCGAAAAGACCGCGATAAAAAAAAAAAAAAATGCCTGCGCCATTATTTTGTTTCTTTTTTTTTTTCGCATTATAAGGGGTCCGTTATCTCGTGGCTTGCCTTCGACGGTGCCCTGGTGGCGGCTGAACAAAGGTCCGCCCATGGCGGGCGACGCGCCAAAATTCCTCATCGGCAGACTTCCTCGGCGGCCAAGTGGCGCCACATGATGAGCCATGCATGCGTCGTCGTATTCCTGGCCAATATTTCACGAGGTCTTTCGCGAACACAAACGCTCGTTCGTCAGTGTCTTCTTTGGTTGAGCCCATTGTACCGGCCTAGTGGCGTGGCCCTCGTTTATGGCGGAGCCGATAGAATACGCGCCGCAAGATGTTTGATGGAAAGCCATTCCTCTCGACCTCCCGATAAGTGCGCAAGCGGTTATTTTTTTTTTTTTCTTTACAAACAAGAAGGTTGTGTGTTTCCCTCCATACCACGCACTTCTACATCTTGCTATTGTCGACGATCAGGCGTGAATTGAACTGTTAACCGCTGACTTAATTTCGCTTGCTCAATTAATTATTTTTCTGTTTGAGAAATTTGTTACTATACTGCAGGTTAAAAAATTTGCCATTTTTTTTGCGATATTTTAAATTATCTCTTACCACACAGCGCTTTATAAAACCTTATCGTCAATACCCTGCACTTTGTCCCGAAATAGTTGTGTCTGGAAGCCGTGTGGAAGCATTTTCATTTTTTAACGTGAAATCACTCGTCAAATTGATGCCTATGATGGTAACCTCTTGTGTTAAATATACTGCGCAGTTGGTGCAGCACCACTTCTAACCACGGCTAGAGTGGAGAATCACGCAGAGCTCAGACTTATTTAGAGCGATATATATCACGTCACCGTCTTCATTAGTGACGTCATGACACGTGGCCATTATGCGATGGCGCACTGAGCCGCCTGTCTGAAGCCAGTTTGTACGCTTTTGCAGTATTCTAGGGAAAGCCTCTGGGGACAGAGGCGAGCCAGTCGGAAAACCCCAATTGAGTGCCGGAAGCAAGCCAGGAGAGCGTTCTTTAGCGGGATTTTGAGCCGGCTGCCACTGTGCCGATTGGTCCCGATGTGGCGTGCGGATACGGGGCGTCGCGATGGCGGGCTGCGGGCGCTCGCGAGCAAGGGGCCTCGCGCAACCGGGTGGCGGGGTATCACACACGGGCGGGTCCTTCCTCCCGCGGGACTATCTGGTGATGGACGAGTTGAGGAGGAAGGGCACGTAGAACATCTTGCTGTGAAGCAGCAGCGCGGCCGCCGCCTGGATGTCCGGTAACCGCGCCAGCAGGTCGGTGAAGCGCGAGCTCTGGTTGGGGAATCGCTGCTCGGTGAACACACGCAGCGCGGCCAGGTAGCGCTCCTGGATGGTTTCCAGCTGCCGTTGGTTGGGGTCCTCTGCGAGGCGGGAGGCCGGTGAGCCTCGGAGGCTCGGGCTGCCGGCGCGGTGACACTCACCGTAGCTGAGCATGATGACCACTTTGAGGCACACGTACTCCTCGAGGCAAAGACGCGCCTTGCGCAGCTCGCTGGCCAGGCCGGTCATCTGGTCGACCAGCGGCACGGCCTCGCTGGGCAGCTGGACGAGCGTGACCGGCTGGCCCATGAGGGCGGCCAGCGTGCGCTGGAGCTCGCACAGCGCGGCAGCCGTCTCGCGGCTCACGTCGGCCGGCGGCGAGTGGGGTCCGCCGTCGGACGAGCACGATGAAGCGACGCGCGCCGGCAGCTGGATGGCCTGATAGGCGGCCGTCGTGAGCACCACCAGCTCGTGCCACTTGTGCGCCAGCAGCTGCGTGTGCACGGCCAACGGGATCTCGGCGTAGAAGGGCAGCCGCTTGGTCCACTGCACCAGCTTGTGCACGATCTTGTCGGCGATCTGGCGAAGCTTGCGCGACAGGTCCTCCCAGTCGTTGAGCAGGTCGCGCATGTTGTTGAGCGTCGCCACGTCCTCGAAGTCGTCGCACTCGATGAGCTGCTCGATCATGGCCGCCGCCTGCTCGGCGCTCAGCGTGCGACGTTCGCTCCGCGGCTGCTGCTCCAGCACCGCATGCCGCAGATGCATCACCTCCGACGGGCTCGTCAGTGCCGTCTTCAGGATGCCACCGTTGACCCAGTCCGAGCTCTGGTGGTACCTGCGCAGCGCCGCTGCTATAGAGCCGCACGCCCGCCGCCGCACCGCGCCTACCTTGGCGACGAAGAGAGAACACCGTTGGTGGTCGTCGTGGTCGTCGTAGTCGTTGCACTCGCAGTCGTGGCGGTTGCCGCCGCCGCCGATGGCAGCAATGCCTTGGGGCTGGGCAGCATCAGCAAGGGCCCCTTGGAAGAGGCGGCGTCCGCCGGCGGCGATTTGGCGGCCACGGGGGGCTTGACGGCCGCAGAGGGCTCCTGGCGAAGCATGAGCTGGCCGTTCTTGGGGCCCTTCTTGTGCTTCTTGTACTTGACCTGCGCCGGCCACACGAAGAGCGGAAGAGCGTCCGCCGGACAAGGGCTCGGCGCACAGCTGCCCTTTTTGAGCTTATCGAGAAAAGCTAGCTATTGTGCAAAATGCTTTGCTGCTGAAGACTCACTAAATGAATTTCACAAGATGTCGATGGTATGATCGTTCCTCCCGTTACGATGTTCTACGCTTAAGACACACGCAGATAAGTATACGTGCACTAACGGTAATTTATTCGCGAATGTCCTTTTTTTTTTAATATTCGTTATCTGTTCACAAAACGAACGCCCTCAAAGATATGCCTAGTATAAAACCTGCTCGCCTTCCTCGCCGCACACAGTCCTCACTTGCGATAAAATTCATCGAGAACTTGAACGATGAAGAAGCGCCTCCATAGGCTGGCTGGTGCTTGTTTGTGCCTTGATTGTTTACCACAGAAATTCCAAAATCTTAGTATCAGAATTAATGAAGATGTTTTTACGATGGATAGTGCAAGCGGCAAAGCAATGCAGCTACACTTTTTTTTTTTTTTTACATTGATGAGGCACCTGTGTGCAGCTCAGAATGAAATAAACAGCTCTGCTTAGTTTCACCGAGCTAATAATGACTAAGCTCCAACTTAGTAATCTTTATTAGTGCGATACTTGTTTCTGCTTTTTTTTTATTCTAACGTCCGTCGCGTCCATTCATCGGCGAAGAGGAACTCACGACTTTGCAACAACCTCCGTGCCGGTTTTCTTCTTAAAGGCTTTCCCACATGATGGGTAAGTGCGTGGCGAAGCCAGCTTGTAAGGCACTCCCCGTTGGTGCGAAGAAGGCTAATAAGGGGTGGGATAAGGGGCACCTGGAGAAGCGACACCAACACACAGCGAACAGAAACAGGGGATCTCCTCCTTCTCCGCAGCCTCGGTTCAAAGCCAGGGCGTTTGCTTGACCGTGACGGCGTGCCAAAGATTGACTGCCTGTGCGCTCGAACAGCTCGGCATTGGCTTGCTAACGATTTTAATGGGAAAAACCCGGCGCCGTTGACAGTTTGGAGACTCGGTGTACGTGTGCGTGAGAAAGAGAGAGAGTGTGTGTGGGAGAGAGAGAGATAAAGAGGAGGAAGGGTAAACGGTAACTCACGCTCTCCGTTCAAAGGCAAGGGTGAAATTGGCGCCTTAGTGGAGCTGAGAAGAGCGGAAAGAATGATGCAGCTCTAATGCGCTAGTATTGGATATTATGGAGAAAATTTCGCCATTGGCTGTTTGAAACCTCGCTGTAAGGTAGTGCAAAGTTCAGTACCATGACACTGGAGGAGAAGTGATGAATGGTTACAGGGCACCTAGTTGAAATAATTAAACAGTACACAAATGAATTATTTTTTAAGTCCGAACTCCGCCACTCGTGGAAAGTAATTAGGTTCTTTGGCCCGAATCGGTCGCACAATCGGAATCGCAGGGCTAGACAATACCCCTCCGCATCAATCGCGACGATCGTCTGTGATTGTATCGCTGTGATTGGTCGCCTGTGATTATAAGACTGCTACAGTGTCCATTTAAAAGACAAGGCGTAAAACTAACAGCGCTTGGGTTCGTTTTTTTTTTTCTTTATTTATTTAATGCGACATGGCAGAATGCTCCTTTTTTTGTTGCTGTACCTACTTCGCAGTAAAGCTTGGGGAAAAAAAAATTCGTCTCTGTGATAAAGTATTCATTTTCGTTTCATGGTGTTAAAAGGTGATCAGCTTCGTGGTCCATTGATTCAAAGGAGTTTTTCATTGCTGAATATCTTAATAATAAATAAAAAAAGGAACCTGCTTTAGTACATACCCGTGTCGGCAAGGCCGTACTCCCGCGACGTTTCATGAGATGGCACTAAGGGAACCTTAGAGGAAGTTCCCACTTTTGGTTCAAAGACTACGCATCATTTCAACGCTCTTACTCGACTCTTAAAAGAGCGGTTGAAATAGACGAATTACAGTGACTACAAAATTATTACGCTAACATATTTTGCTGCACCTCGCATGCTTAGTTGATCGAAACCACCGCGGGGAATGAGCAATTATACTGTGTCGTGTTGCGTGTTTATACTACTTTTGCATGAGTGCAAAAGCAATAGTAAACTGTCGTTACGGCGCTAAGTTTTTCTGCAAATTTTTGTTCTTCCCTAAAAATGTCTTTCTCTCGATATCTCACAAAAATGTATACTGGATGCATATGCAGTTCTACGTGCTTAAACTGATGCCGAGAAACCTCATCTACAGAGTCGGAATGTAGAGGAGTCTCATAGGAATACTGGCCCACACCACTGATTGAGCGAGGAAGAAAGCCGGTTGAACCAGAGCCAACTCACCTTGTACAGATTGTACACGGCTCCCGAATTCCTTCCGCCAGGCATTCGGTCTTCTCGAACAGCTGCGAGAAACGAGGTCGACAACTAAGTTGAACGTGTTAGCCTCTCTTTTGTATTTTTTATCCACTTAGCAAGAGCCAGGCAATAGCTTCTTCACAGTGGAGCGTGACTGCACTAGACAGCGTTTCCGTTCTTTTTCTTTTTTTTGTAGAATAGTTGTATGCTAAGAATGACAAATACGTCGTGGATCATCACATGATCAGGCAGATTCGGATGTGTAAAACCAGGGTGGCGTTTTTCACATGACAAAAGAGCTAGACTGTCCGTACGAAGACAATCAATGCTCTGCTTAGGTGCACTCTGATTATCCCGGCCACGTATGCTCTCATGTGCCACGAAAAAAAAAAACAACAACAACAACAATAGGACACACTGATATATGAAGTTGCAGCAGAAATCAACCGCTTAAGCAGCATCTGAACGTATTTTTTTACCACATTTTAGTTCGTTTTCTGTTTTCTTTTTTGCGGGCAACTTGAGAAATGTGACCCTAAGCGTTTACGGATGTTAGGCGTACGTCTCGATCAGTCTTGAACTGCGACATTCGTCTCTGCACGCTGCTCTAACTATGGCAACAAAATTCCTTGGAAGGCGCAAACTTGCAGCAGCGGGTCACAATCCCACAGCGTACGGCGTCAAGTTAAAATCGCACAATCGGCAATTACCAAAACCGACAGAAGCGCTTCATCGGGAGCCTTACGGCCGAAGCGATGGCTCATCAGTCGGCACACGATTGGCTTGTATGCGGCCAGAACGTGCCCTTCAATATGCCTTCTATTACTGAACGATTCTGAACAAACATAAGAATAAACAAAGGCACGGGCACAACGGAGTTTGGTTTGATAAGTCGTAGTAGTATATACGAGGTCCCTCAGGTATGCGTACTTGCCGCAATGACTCAGTCACTATGCAGCGTTTGGCTGTTCAGCACCAGCTTTTGAGTTGCCTTATATCAGTGACGGCAACGCTCTTGAACATTCCAGGTTCACATGTGGTCAGAACAATTCCCGATCTCTCCACCGCTGACTACCTGTATAGACACAGCGCTATGTTGCGGAGACATGCTAATACCCCAGCGTTTCGTGACCATAAAAAAAACAAAAGAAAAAAAATTACCATATAAAGCGACTCATTCCTACAGGGCATAGAAGTGAGGGATTTGGAACATTTTGAAAATATTGTGCATCCAGCTTCTGACTCTGCGCACGCGTCAACAGTGGCACTGATTTCGGAAGTAGTGCGCCGCTGGCACCACTCGCGGATAGCGCGTGGTGTCGAAGACCACGTATTAGTGGCATTCCAGGCTACGGGCTGCACGCTAAGGGCGGCCGCCAGAGATGCCTGCCGGGGAGAGGGGCAGACGTCTCCCGGCCCATTCCTCGTAGACGACCGGGTCGTTTTCGTGGAAGCGACCGCTTGGAGCCGAGCCGAGGCGGCCACGATACAAGACGCGCTCCGGTGGGCCCTCTCTTTCGAGGTACCCCCCCCCCCCCCCCCCTCTCCCCGTGCGGGCCCGGAGGTTCAGAGGTCTTCCTTCTGGGAAAACGATGCAATTAAGATGCGGCCGTCATCTGGTCGCGCCCCCATTCTCCGCTTCCTGTATAACGGTCGCGTTGGGCGGTTCGTGAACAGTTCGACTACTATTTATACTCCCGCGCGGCGGGGCCTCGGCGCGTTTCAAGCTGGCCTTCTCGATGCTGCCACGGCCGAGGCGCCCTTACAGCGCTCTCCCTCCATCTCCATTGGCGGCCCACCCTGACAGCTCGCCGCGTGGTCATGGTGGGGCAGCAAGTGTCGAGCTTTTTGGCACACCGGTGGTGTTAAGTGGCCCATGCTCCCAGAAAGGGACCCTCCTCGATAGACAGATTTAGTTTCACGTACCGGTGCGGACAAAAGTGAACGGAGCACGCTATTTTCTTCACGCGTTGCATAACTGAAACTGGCAGTCGTGGTATGTGCGAACCGGTAGTAGATGCCCTTTCACTTGGGCAAATTTTGTTTTGCTCCGGTGCAGGCGGCGTGATTTTAACTTGAAGGGAAAAGCGTGCTCTGTTTACGCACCCTTCACGCACGCAAACGTGACAACTCCACGTGCGCTACAAGTGTATAGTCGGAAATGCTGTTCCAGTCTTGTACACGTTCGTAACTGAAGCGTAACTGGTATGAGCGAGCAATTACTATATACACCAGGTGTCCCAGCTAACTTGAACAAAGGGTTAAAAAATCGATGTACCTCAGGGAAACCAGTTGCAGTCAGCCGCCTTGCGCACCAAGGGCAATTTTTTGTTTTATAATTACTTAAGTAGCTGATTATGTTATTTTTCTAATTTACTGAATATTGATTTTAGACCATACATGTGAATTGGAAAGTTGGAGAGCACCTTGAAAAACCTCGATATCATTATTTGCGATAAAAACTGAGTCACGTGTATTTTTTTTTTTTTTCTGAAAACAAAGCCCGCGAAATACCAAATAAAATCACGTGACTAGGGCATTCGCGTGCCATGATTGTGGTGCTCTCATTCGTGGTCTGAGTGAATGAAAGTAGCTGCGGCCATATAAGTCCCAGTTAAATGTAACCAAAATTTAAATATATATATATATATATATATATATATAGTGAGACCTACCTCAATTAAACATTAACAAAGAGCTGTTCGTAGTCACCAATGCTAACTTGAATTAGCGAAAAACAGTTTCAGCTAGAAAACTAACTCTCAGTAGAAAAACCGAGAAAATGAATTATGGAAATAGTGACCGAGCACGCGTTATACAATGGAGGGGCTCACGCCGATGGCATTTTGGTTCCTGCATACATCGTTGGAAATTTTATTTTTAACAAAGCTGCTTTTATAAATGCGGAGCCTTTCGGAAACGACCGAAGCAGTTGATTCATTTATTTAATATATTAGCTGTTTTGAATAAGATGACCGCTAACATTTTTTCTTGGCTTTTGGTTGAGTCACTGTGACAGCGCGCCGCGCCTGCTTGGAATTTTGGCTCCACTGGTGCGAAATACCATGCGTGCTTTCTCCTGAATTTTTAACTTGCGTTTCATGTCTTGGCATACAGAGTGGCCTTCTTCCTGGCACTCCTTTTCACAGGCATCACACTGAGGTGGCGACGCTTCCATCCGGTAGTATTCACTTTCATTTAAAAGGAGACTAAATTTTAGTCCTGTCTCTCACACGAACTACAACAGAGAGCATGCGCTCAGGCGTTTATCCTTTCCAGCTTCTGGGGATCTCATGCCCATCTGATACCAAAGCAGTTTGGCACATCCTTCTCATTTGCCGCCGCTTGTGTGTGTAAGGCACAGAAATGCCGAGGCATTTCTAGACGGTCCTCTCTTATAAAACACTTGTGGTGAAAAAATGGTGCGTACTCTGAATTATCGCTATACGCTCCACCTTGCTGGCGAATATAAGTTTCGTCACTCGATGTTCACGGGCCGTTTCCAAGAGCTTCAGTGCAGCTTTTTTCATTGAGCATACGGCACTGTGCTTCTGCCGGACACGGGAGTAGTATAAGGTGACGTACCTGCAAGGACCATGCCTTGTCGTAGGCACTTCTGGAAGCGGCAGTACTGGCACCGGTTCCTCTGGGCCTTGGTGATCTCGCAGTTGCCGTCCGCCACGCACGTGTACACACGCTTGTTCTGCACGGTCCGCTTGAAGAATCCCTTGCACCTTAGGAAGAAGCCAATGGAGAGCCACCATGCGAGGAGAGAGAGGGACGGCCTTCCAAGATAGCACTACGCATGCTTTACAAGCACTGAGCTAAGCACCTACACGCGGCCATTGACGACAGGGCATACTCATCGCGGCACTAGGAGTGCTGGCCAGCGGAGGGACAGGAGTCACAGTGGAATGGCGTGGCGAAACAAGAGCTCACTTGTTTCTGGCCCGCCACACCACCGCGCCCCCTTCTTCCGCTGTATGCAAGCAGCATGCAGAGTTCGCTCACCCTTCGCAGGTGATGATGCCGTAGTGCAGACCGGTGGCTTTGTCCTCGCAGATCATGCACACCATCGGCTGGTCGTCTTCATCGTCGGCGCCTCCACGCGACGTAGACGGCGCCACGCCGGCGGCCACGCAAAGGTTGAGCGCCTGCGAATCCGGCAATTTGTCGGCCCACGAGGCTGGCTCCGGTGCGTCTTCCCGGCGCCAGCTAGCCTCCTCCTCGGAGCCCGCGGCCGACGTCGAGGCGCGCCGGTAGAATATGGGCGACCGCGGGAAGGCGGCCGGGTATGGTGACGCGTAGCCCTCGCGGGCCACCTCGGTCGCAGGTGTGCCCGCCGGCCAGCTAACCACCTGCGGTGCCGGCCGGTACATGCGACGCACCACGGACAGGCACTCGTCCTCCTTGGGTCGGTTGAAGGCGCTCGAGTCCGGCGTCCACGCTGGCCCCGCACGCCGCTCCTCATCGTCCGAGTCAGCCGACGGCCGGCCAGAGCCCGGCGGAGGCGACTCGTCCGCGCGCTGCGCGGTTGGACCAGGGGTGGCTCCGTTGCCTCCGGACGATGATGGGGCCCCCGACGGCGCCGATGACGCCGCCGTTGACGACTGCTGCTGCGATTGTTGCTGCGACTGCTGCTGAGGCGGCTGCTGCTGCTGCGGCGGCGGCTGGTGCTGAGCCGGTGACTGCTGCTGCGACTGCTGCTGCGGCTGCTGCTGCGACTGTTGCGGCTGCTGCGACTGCTGCGGTTGCTGCTGCAGCGGCGGCGGGGGTGGCTCGGGTGATGAGGTGTTCACATCGCCGTTGTTCTCTCCATCGCTGCTGCCGCGCGAGTCCACTTTCCGTCGCTTGAGTTTGATGTCGTGGAATAGGCTCATCTTAAACAGTAGCCTGTGCAGGAGCGGGGGGAGCATACTTCCTGCTCGAGAGAAGAGAATAAGTGCACCGTGCGTTAGTTAAAATGCAATCTTCTAACGGTTATGTGCGACAGGCAGTGCTATTCTCATTCAGAGGTACAGTACGTATCGCTCCAATATGCAAGAGGACAACGAAATTGCACACATGGGCTGGTGTTTGAAGGCAAGAGCCATGCTTGAAATCTGGGGTGCACGCCTTTCTTTGTTTCGCGCCATGGTGCATAAAAGCAAAATGTCTCTTTGAGACGCACGACTCCGAGTGCACAGAAATTAGATCTTGTGAACAACGTCAGCTTGCGAGCTGCATGCGGCACTGTGTTGATTCGCGCCTAAAAGGGGGCCAGTGCAGGCCCACGCGACGCATTTCTGACACTCTCCAGACTGATAATCATGCAAACCGGCACGAGGTATATGCCTGTTAATAAGTACTTATGATTGCTCACTGAAGCCAAAGCAAGGACGTCGCTGCCAGTGGCTGCAACTCCTAGCCGTTCAAACAAAGAGGTCTCTATCAACATTTTTGGCTCTGTGGTGTATACGATGGCCACTTGTAGTTGCGGAAGAGTGCTTGAGACGGAGGTTCTAAAGCAAATTCGTGTATTCCGAACTGTGAAGATGATCACTTCGAGCAACCGACCTGCCGCGGTGTCTTGCTGGCTGTGATATTCTGCTACGACCCATGAGGCCGTAGGTGCGAACCTGGCTATGAATGACAGCCTCACTAACGGAGACGACATGCAAGAACGCTCGTGTATCTACATTTCGGAGCACGTTAAAGCACACTTAGCTGCTCAGAATTGTGCCATCGCGGACACAAGGCTAGAACTGGGGGACAAGAGGCGGACGAATTGAGCGGATCACAGCGGTAGGAATGGCGCTTCAGGCGTCCGCAATGCCTAAACTCTGACAGGTAGCCCAGCTTCGCAGCGCGTTGGGCCGAAGTTAATCAGAAACTCTCCAGTCTTACGTTCCCTGCAGTTAGTTTAAAGTGCTGCTGCTTCGGCACTGAAAAGTGCAATGTTATTTTTATTTATACTTCTTCCTATTATTATTATTATTATCATTATTATTATTATTATTATTATTATTATTATTATTATTATTATTATTATTATTATTATTATTATTATTATTATTATTATTATTATTATTATTATGCGGCTATGCAATAACTTCTATCTTTTCGGTGGCGACAAATCACATAGGCGCGAAGAATTCTGATATCGGACACAAGTCTGGAATATGTAAGTGGACTGCCGAAGAGAAACACTTGGCGTCATTTTGTTATTATTCTAAGGCCACAATCTAAAGGGAGTGCATCAGTCAGGAGGGAAGGTGGTCACATATGCTTTTACCTTAGAGAGGGGGGGGGGGGGGGGTCAGAGTGTTCCATCGACGCGTCCCTGTTTACAACAGGCATGCCTTCGAAAGCTGCATGCGGCTGTTTTTCTTTAGCGAAATCTCGAGAGTCGATTCTTGATGCAGCGATTTTTATCCGCCGGAAGGCGAGTAATCGTCGTGACAGGCAAGATCAGATTCCCGCGGAGGTACAGCCTAACAAGCTGCGGCATGCACGACGTGCCTCGTAACATGGCGCGCGAGAATCGCCTACCAGTCCAGAAAACGTTTTACGCCGTGCAATGCCAGCATCTCCTGTGTGAAGCAAGGACCGCTGGAAGCCCACGTAGAAGAGGAATAAAAAAAAAAAAGAAAAAAAAAGAAAGCTTCAATTTGGTTAAACCTAAGTTCGACCAATAACTGTTCGTGGTTATGCTATACGTTTGCTGTTCGAGCTGGCTCGAGCGACGGCTTCGGGAGCGCGCTTTCGTTCAAGGATCCATTCCCGGTCAACTGCGAGTCGTGCTTCTCGTTGTTCGGTAGCTTCCGTGTCTCTACTGGCTCGGTTTCGCTGGCGCTGCTCCGCCAGTTAGTATTCTCGAGGATCCGCCGGTGATCCGATTCCGTCACCAGTTGGCCTTGTTTAGCAGCGAGTTTCACGAAGCGCGTGCTCGGCTCCTGATTCGTGACGGGGAAGAGGCCGGGCAGCCTCGTTATACGAGCACGCTGTTATGGACAGTCCTCAGCTACCACGTTATCCAACTTCCGGTCGTTAGCGACCACTCGACATAGATATGACCTGCGTGGCCTAGGAGTAGCGTGCCTCACTTGGGACGCAAGGTCCCCGGAAGGTTCATTCTTGTCCCACCTGAAATCAGCATCCTCCCGATTTTGTGACGGCATGTGGTGTAGTTATAGGTCACACAGCCCAAGTGCTGGGGCATGTCATCTGCCAGCTACTACCTGGCAGGGGGCTCCATAGCACTCAAGGTCAAAGGTCAACACTGGTGGCACTCTGGTTTGAGTGTTTGACCTTGAGGTTGGCTAAAGGTCAACTGCCCGGCACGACATGAAACTTGGCTTTTACGTTGAGTAGAGCTATCGCTCTAAAAGCGACGGAAAAATTGAATTCAGGGACACAGCGGGAAACCCAGGTGCTTTTCAGAAACACCAGATACTTCCCCACGACATCCCTGCAAGTAGGGTCTGCCCACTTCCAACTCCACCTCGGCCTGTCTTCGAAATTCCCATCACATGTGTGAAGCATCGGCTCAAACTGAAAGCATTCATTGGAGCAAAACAGAACAAAAAAAAAACGGTAATTTTTCGCGGGTCAATCTTACAGGAGCTTTCAGGCACCAGGTTTCATTGTATTGTATTTCTTACCTAGGTTTCACCCCTTACAAGTAAAGGGTAATTGAAGTCAACTGCAAAATAAGTTTCCTTTTACTTCATCCCCACCCGGAGAGCAGGCGGCCGCGTAGGAACGTCGTTCGCTGATTCGTCTCGAACAGCAGTGCTGCGCGTATGAACGAACGCATGCTGTTTGGTGGACTAGACGCACAATCTTAACAGTTGCAACGAAAAACTTAGCTGCAAGGCGCAGTATATAATAACAAACAGGGCGTCAGGACGACGAGGCAAAGATGAGGAAGTTTCCAGCAGAGAAAGATCCTGCTGTCCTCGGCACGCATTGCTCTCGTCCCAGGGGCAAGAGAACTTCCTATTGTCGCAGGAATTTGTAATCCCATAAAGGATTGCATGGCGCGGCGACTGTTGCGAGCGTGTACTGAAATGAGTCACGCCGCAGCAGCTAGCGCACTCGAGACACGAGGCCATCGGAGGAACTGCGCATCTAATCTCGTTTCCTATTTCATTCGTCTTGCTCGCTCTGTCCGAGCCTTCGGGAGTCCGGACATATATTGCTTTTTCGGAAGGAGAGAGGGGGGCACCCAACGGTCGAACGTAGCTGCCGACGAGCGAACCTTCTTCCGAAAGAGACGACGGAGGAGGAGAGACGACGACGCTACTTCCCTAGGACTGCTTCGATCGAGTGATTAATGCGCGGCAAATTACTTCCATGTGCTTTCTCTCTCTTCGCTGTGCTCCCAGCATTCGAGGTGAAAAGAGACTTTTATCGCATCAGTCGCGCCAGCTCGTAGCCTGTCACTCGTGCTTCTTTAATTGTGGGCGCTCCTTCTCTCATGTGCTCAAATCAAGCAGAATGGAAAAATCGCTAATGAGAAACAATTATTACGTCCTTTTTATCCACGTAGATAGTTTGGGACGCTTGCGCCCGGTGATGTGACTCTTATGATGATGATGAGGACTTCGCTTTGAGGTCGGTGTTTTCCAAAGAGCGTCTAAGACTGCCCAAGTTTTGCGAAATCATCAGTTCGCTCGCGGCCCACAGCGACTGCGGAGCAACTGACCGCGGCGGCAGTCAGGTGACGCAGTGAAGGGTGCTAAGAGTATTCCGTACACGCAGCCATGGGAACCTAGCAACGTTTAACGCCGCAGCCCTAAGTGAAGCTAGTCTAACAGTGCTGTCTGAACAGCTCGCTGGCATTAAATGGGATGTCATGAGGCTTAGTGAGGTTAGGACGACAAAGGAAATACTATATGCTGTACTAAAGGCCGCCAAGAGTACTATCTCAGTTTATAGGGGAGAGGAGAACTAGGTGCAGTGTTTCTTGCCAATAAGCTGTAGCTGGTAACATAGAGGAATTCTATAACATAAACGAAGGGGTGGCAGGTATAGTAATTGATTTTAATAAGAGGAGAAAATTAGGCCTACAAACCGTAATGACGACCAGGTAATCGGCATCGTTTACCAAGACGTATATAGAATCGGTAATGTGTGAAGCAACAATACTCTACTGATTGACTTCAATGCCAAGGTAGACATGTAACAGGCTGGAAACGAGGCAATGGTTGAATACAGCACAAGGTCTAGAAATAGCAGGGGGGAGCATAATTTTTGAATCCTGAATGCAATCTTAAGAAGACGGAAGAACCTGAAACGAACATGGATGAACCCGAATGAGGTAGACCTCCAGCTGTGACGGTGTAATGATCAGCAGTGACATTAATATCTCAACATAAATTCCATTTTTTATCGCGCCAACTTTTCAGACCGGTGATTAAATCGTATACACCGCATCCCACGGTGTGCTGCAGCATATGCTGTATTGTCAGTTATCAATGGGTAGGCAGCGCTTTTGTATTGTTTCTTTTTCTTCAATGAGCAAACGACGCTGTGTTTTTTTTTTTTTTTCTCGGAAACATGCTTTAAAAAAAATTAACAATAATCATACCTTTACTGCCTGTATAATCTCATTTCATAAAGCGCTTCTCAGCATTGTCTGTAGCATGAAACAGTGCTTTTGATGTTTTGAATTTTGAACTGTGTATGTCCCACTCCATGCTTACGGCTTTTTGCAAGGAGTAAATGAATAAGTATATTTAATATTGTGCTGTAACCCTGGGATTGCGCTGGATGTCATCGGAAAGGTGCGATGTAGTGCCCATGGCATGCTAAGGTCTCGAAATCTAACGAAAGTATTAAGGAAGAAGCCCATCAACCAGTTGGCGGTAAGAGTAAAATCAGAAGAATTCAAGATCTCGCTGCAGACCAGATAAGTGGCTTTAACGGAGGAGGGTGACCTTAGTTTCCAAATATTGAACGATAATTACAGAAATGCCATAACTGTATGCGCTGTACAAGCAGACAGTGAGATAGACAGGATACCGGTGAACTATTTACGAATACGAAGGATCTAATTAAGAAACGCCAAAATATGAAAGCCTCTAACCAAACAGAGAGGACACAACTGACACAGCTATAAAAGCTAATCACTAAGCGTAAAGCAACCGACTTAAGGAAGTACAATGTGGAGAGAATTGAGAATTCGCTAAATAACGGCGGTGGTCTGAAAGCAATCAACAGGAAACTTGGCATACTGAGCATAGGCGAAAAGCATATCTATGCGCTAAGAGACAAGGTGGTAAATGATATTACCAATATAGATAAAATAGTCAATACAGCCGAAGAGTTCTACATTGATCTATACAGTAGCCGACGTAATCGGGACGTTAATTAGGGTGGCAGTAGTGCAGAGAAATCAGGCGTTCTGCAGGCAACGAAGAAAGACGGTGAGGGAGACTTAGAAGGAGTGAAAAAAGGGGGAAAGCAGTTGGTGAGGACCAGGTAACTGCACATCTGTTTAAGGACGGTGGAAAGATCGTGCTTGAAAAACTGGCCATACTTCATATGTAATGCCTGATGACATCGACGGTACTGGAATCTCGGAAGAACGCTAATATTATCTTAATCTCTAAGAAGGACTTGAAAAATTACAGAAAGATAAGCTTAGTGACCGTTATCTACAAGCTGTTTACCAAGATTATGGCTAATGGAATCAGGACAACCTTAGAGTCCAGTTAGCCAAAGTACGAGGCAGACTTTCGTGAAGACCATATACTAGACAATAGATCATACCCACACTATCAGCCAGGTGACAGAGAAGTACGCTGAATATAACTCGCCCTGTATACAGTGCATTCATTGATTACGAGAAAGCACTTGACTCGGTCCAAAGCTCAGCAGTCATGCAGTCATTGTGAAATCAGGGTGTAGATGGGCCGTATGTAAAAGTACTAGAAGATATCTATATAGTGGCTGCATAGCAACCATAGCCATCGATAAAAAAAAAAGTAATGAAATCTCCTCGTAGAAGGGTGCTAAACAAGGAGACACGATCACTCCAGTTCTGTATACATCACTTGCTTACAGGAAGTATTCAGGGACTGGGATTAGGAGCAGCTAGGAATAAGAGCTAATGGAGAATAGCTCACTATTCTGCGTTCCATTTCACTCACTCTCACTCACTCACAGAACTAACTGCAAAGGACGAATAATTAGCACGGTGGGCCTAAATATTAATAGGTAGAAAATTAGTAATGTTCAGCCGCGCTGAAAGGGAACAGCAGTTTACGATCGGTAGCGAAGGCCTGCACGTGGTAAGAGAATATGCCTACTAAGGAAGGGTAGCGACCGCAGATCTGGAGACCATGAAAAGGAAATAACTAGAAGAATAATACTGGGATGGAGCGCATTTGATAGAGCTCTCATACAATGAATGGCAGTTTACCAGTATCCCTCAAAGGGAAAGTATGCAACCGCTGTATGTTACCATGCATTGTTTACGATGAGGCAGAACCATGGAACGTAAACCATGTAACCTACACACACATATATATATATATATATATATATATATATATATATATATATATATATATATATATATATATATATATATATATATATATATATATATATATGGGTTTGAAATATACCAAGAATAGGTATTATAGTCGCAGTCGATGCAGTAGGTATGTGTTTTATTTGGAATCGGAGAGGAAGTCTTTTTGACCTGTTTGGGCATTATTTGTCTGATAATAAATTCAATCATGACTTGTTTTATAGTGCTTAACTTTTCCAAGTGATGGAGACGCCGTAGTGGAAGGCTCCAGAAATTTCGACTACATGGAGTTTTTTAACGTGCACCGACATCGCACAGCACACGGGCGCCTTGCTTTTCATCTCCATTGAAACTTGGCTGAGATTTGATCCTGCATCCTTAGGACCGGTGGTCGAACACCCTACCCACTGCGGAGGGAGGGGCCAGCTCAGTCTTGGTCACACTGGTACTACACCGAATAGAAGTCATAGAAAATACAGGCATAGTTAAAGCCCTGCTTTCGAGTAACGTGTGTTGTGCAGAATGACTAACGCTCTCCGGCCCGCTAAGCAGAGCAGCAGCAATAGTTTTCTTTCCTGACCTGCAAATCTACGTGTTTACGTCGAGAGAGACGCGCAGCCTCCGCAAGGCGCCAGGTCTGCTCACTGGGCGGCCGTGCTGGCTCAAGATGAGCGAGCGCGACGCCAAAACAGTGCGTCAGACCTCTTTGCTATTTTAATTGCGCCGCTGCTTTTGCCAGGAGGGTCAGGGCTTCGGCGCCCCAACTTTGACCCAAATGTCTGCCACCATCCAACAATGGCGCCGGTGGCGCGCTATTTATAAAACGTCCCAATGCATTTCTTTATTTCTCTCTCTTGAGTTCACCCGAACGCCATTGCATTTTTCTTCATTACACGTGGCCGTCAGGTGTAGGCGAATTTCGCGTTCTTTATTTTTATCCTTACTCGTTGGATCCGCTGTCTGGAACTTTCCATCGCTGAAAGGGGCGGCCTGTATCGGCCCTTCCGCGGTGGCTACGCGCCTCGCCAGCGGTGAAGGCAACAGGGCTGGCCCTGTGTTTCCTGCGGACACTGTTGTCGAGCGAGGATGAGAAGGCAGCCCTGCTACGCGGGACTCTCTTTCTTCCGCCCAGGAGCAAAACAAGCGGTGACCCCATTTTACGAGGCGGGATTTATTTTCGGACTTCTTCCACTGCCGCTGCCAAGGCGACGAGAGAAAGGAAGAAACGGGGGGCGCTGTTTGTTTGCACCGGTGACGCGCGCGTTCCGCCAAAGTTCCCAGATCGGATCGCTGGCGTAAGGGGGAGCTCTTTGGCTATTTTCGGAGGCCCCGCGGCCGGACCAACGCCGCAGCCGTAGCGGCGGAACCGTTGGCGGCGGCGCTCGGCTGCGGAGGGAAGCGGCAGGCCCCCCGCTTTCCGGCGACCGAGCGTGACGCCGCGGAGGGCGCGTCTCGCGGAAACTGGGCCACGCGGCGCCTTTCTCCCGCTGGGTTCAGTCACCCCAGTGAGCGCGGGTTATTTCCCGCACGCTTCCGCGTCCGATCGCAGCGCCACCACCATCGCCGCCATCGCCGCCTCTTCCTGCGGCGCGCGCCGCTCAAGGTCTGGGTTTCTTCGCCACTCGGCCGAGCGGGACACTTTATCAGAGCCGTCGCTCGGCCGCCTCAAGGTCCTCGCGGCGAGTTTCAATAAGGCCACCGAGGAGAACAGCCACGGCGCCGCCTGCCGGCGGTGCCACGAGGCGACGACAGAAATCTGGAGCTCGCGTTCCGACGGCAGGCGTCAAACGTAGAGTAGCCACCCGGAGGAGCTAGTGTGGGTCGCCAGGTTTTCCTTGTGTTCGCAAGATCAGGCTGCTAGTATCCAGTCGTTTGTCGTTGCTTGTCATCCTCGTGCTGTCCTTCGTTTTTCCAATGTGACAAATAACAAGCCAAATCTTCTTTGAAGCTCGAGCCGCAAAATGTCTCTACGTGGGCATTTTACCAAAGTTCTACGCATGCGCATTTATTCACTCATAAAAAACCTTTACTGCCAGGCGACAGCAGCCTGTATGCCGGCGATTCTTGGTAATTTCATGACTTCTGCAGCTAGGGTGTTGTTGGCTTTTGACCTCACATCATTGAAGCGTGCTTTTCACATACGGAAACCACCCCAAGCCCTTAGGGTGCAGTGATCCTGGTGAAATTGATCTGGAGTTATTTCTGTGAGTCTAAGGTTCAGCACACATAAAAGAAAAAACGAGTTTGCCTTCGATTGCTATCTACTTACTTATGCATGTCGGCTCGTGTTAAACGCAAAACACATTCATGTATGAAGGTACAGTCAGTAATATAAAAAAGAAAATGTGCAAAAGAGGTTTGTCCGAATTTGCAAACCAAATGCGGCTACAGCCCTGCGAAGAGTGCAGCCCCGCTAATATACTAGTCATGCGGCAAAGCTAACATCGGCGGAGGTTCAAATTATTTTCGGAGCGGCACCTCCACCTTTCACAATGGCGGAAGAGCTTGCGCGCTGCTCAAGTGAGAGAGGATATCCAATGTTTAGAAATGTCCGATAACTAGAGATTATGTCTAGATTCAAACGTAAAAGTATAAGCATGGGTTAATTTCTATCTGATATTCATAGAGGCATCATTTCTTGAACTAGACTTACCCATATTACTCCCTTGTATGTACTTCTGGATGTAAGGCCTGTTGAAAGCTCTTTATGCTGCTGTGGATGTCTCAAAACAAAAAAAAACTAATAAAGCTATAACTTGGAGTATTGCATACAGGTATGAAGCTATCCTCAGGCGACATTCCACTCCGCACGTACAAAGAAAGTGGACGTAACAGGCAAATATAACTGGAACTTAGTGCGAATAAAATGTACTCGTACATTGTAGAAGTCTGTAGCAGTCCGTATAGTTTGCTACAGGCGGAAGCTAGCGTAGATACTGCACGCGGCGCACATTCAACCTCGGCGCAAAAACGCTTCTTGCTATTTTGGTCATAACTGAGAAACAGGGGGAAAGTTCCTGTCTGCCAGCTAGCTGTCTGAGTACCAACCTTGTGGAACAATATGCTGGGTGTTGACCCTGTTGAAAGCCGAGCAAACGCAGCTTAAAGAAAATCATTTCTTTCATTTGATGCTAGCTCGTGGGCCCCTTCTTCTCTGAGACTTGTGAAACTAGCGAATATATTTCTGCTGCCAAGAATGAAAATTGCAAGCACGCATTTAGGAATGCGAAAGAAAGGCAGTGCTGGAGAGCGTCTGCTGATAAGACTTGTGAGCTGAGTGAACTTGACTGGCTTTCACACATGACTGTATTTCGACCACTTTCAAATGCCGTATTCGCTTTTGGTGCGTTACGTGGACAAGTCACAGCCCTGGGTTATTCATACGCGAGTGCTTAAATAGTCCATATTTCATTTCAGACAGAAATATGTGTGGGGCCGTCGAAATGCCATCGACACGTTCAGGTCGTAACAGATACGCATGATTGCGCGGGGGCGAGACCTAACCCCCGAGTGCCCTGTGCGGGTTTCACCCGGGACGAGAGGGAGGCTCCATCGCACCCCGCGCCGAAGCAGCGACCGAGTTTCGGCCGCGGGTGGCGCCGCTCCTGTCACATGGGGCCGCGCCTGTGACGACCGTCGACCTACATCGGAGACATGGACATCCCCTCACTGTTGCGCAGGGTTGTGCCCAACCAGTCACCGCTCAGCAACAAAGAGTAGCGGCGCGCCCTCCGCGCGGGGCACATGACTAAATTTAGAGGGCCACCCCAAAGAGAGTGCGGCACCTGCCGCCCAAGTGAAACCTTCGGCGTGGCTTCAAACGCTGAGCGGCCACAGGGTCGCGACGCGTCCCGAACGTCTCTTCTTTCCACTCTGACGCGCGAAGCAATCTCACCCTCGTCGACTCGGGTTCAGTGGGGCACGCGAGAAGTGCGACGTTGTTTTCGATTAACCCGACACGGGATGGTTCGAACACATGGTGTCGGCTCTCAAGCGGCGCTGCTACTCGTCACGATATCCGGGTGGCGCGTAAACAAGAGGGCCCTCTATTTACGTAAGATGCTTTTGTGGGGCCGTTTACGTAAGCAGGAAAGCAGCGCGAGCATTGGGTGGCGGCTCAATGCGAAAACATAACGGGAGAAACGAAGGAGAAAATGGAAGACGAAAGAAAGACAGCAAAGCGATTTTCATAATCTCCTCGCGGCGCTCCTTATCGGCGGCGGAGATTCCGCGCTTGGTAGCCGTGTTATTGCCGCTTCCTTCCCGCGCCTCCCGGAGCGGCGGCCGCTGCTCGCTCGCCGAGCGTCCAGGGCCGCCGCCGTGTTCGCCGCCGTGTTTTCGTTCGACTAGCGTGGAGGTCATTGTCCTCCTGAGAGAGAACCACCGCCGCTGCGCCGGCTGCGATACCAAAAGTAGGCCGCGCCTTGCTTTTTTGCTCCGCGCTCTCTCTCTCCCTTGAGCGGCTTTCTCTTTTCACTTTTGTCGGTGGCAGATCAGTTGCCAGGGGCGACAGGCTCCGCCCAGCGCGCGCGCTCTCTCGCCAGGGGTACGCCTCTTTTCCTTAGCCTGCTTCTCTCTCGTTCTTTTCTTTCCTCTTCCGCTCGGCGCTCGCTCGTTTCAGCGCAAGAGTTCAATAACCTTGCGAGCGTGTCAGTGTCGGAGGAAGCGTGGCGCCCTCCCTCGCAACGGCGAGACCGACACATTTCCGCGGCCCGTCGCCCACGGCCGCTCAGGCACGTCTCACATCGCCGTTACCCGCGGTCTTACGACGAGCAGACAAAGAGCGAGCCCACTCCGCGAAATCAGAAGCCGGGCAGAGGAAATGCCTGCCTACGCCGCGGCATTCTCAGTGTCACCCGCTCCTGCACGGACCGGAGAAACACACCTGGCATTCAGCGCCCTCGAGCCCACCTGTGGCATAGTCGCGCGCTAGGCGGGCCCACCGCGGTCTTTACGGTCGTCCGATTTGCGTAGAGAAAACAGAAAACCACACAGGTAGTCCTTTTCAGGCACCTTGAAGACTTACTATTTTCGCGAGCACGAAAATCAGGCGCGTTTAGAGAAGCCGATTAAATGCATGGGATGCTGTACGGTACGGGCCTATATCCTTTGTCATTTCTAATTAGGAACTGACTCATCTGCACTTACCATTCGGAATTCAACGTCTGCGAGTGGCGGTCATAAAGGCATTGGAATGTTAGGCTATGAAACGTACGTCAGTAGGAAGCTTTCTGTGGAGTTAAATGTGCCACCGCTTTTTCGAGCGACGCTGCTGGTTACCGATATTTTACTGCAGGAACTGGTTTTCGCTTTTCGGATCCTAATTCAAAATTGCTACTACGGTCATCCAAAATTTGCGACATCGTGCGATGGCATATGTGCTAGAGAGCATGTGCAGATAATGGATTCTCTTTTATTCACAAAAGCAAGGCTATGATTTTGCCTCTTCGGTGAAAGTTAACGCTAGGCAGCGTACATACTTTGTGAAAATGTGTCTATTTGTTGGTGCCTTCAAATTCTGGATTGGTTTTATGGCACAATAGCACTCATAATCAGCCCTTAGGAATTTCAATGTGCGCAGCGAAAACTTTACATTCCTGGAACGCAGAAAAAGAGCATTAGCATCCATGGTTTACTGCGGAAAAAATCGTATAATTGTCACGTAAAAACCTTATTTGATGATGATCGAATTATGTAGCCGTATGGCTGCGCTTGGGTGGATGCCAATGAGTAATTACTCCTTTATTACAAAAACCTTATTTCCACTTCACAGTGTCCCGTAACTGTTTAGTCATCTAAGCCCACTCAATTCGCTAGTGTTGCAATGCGGAAAAGGCGTTGCGGTCCAAGCTGAAGAATCGAACTTCATAGTAATCATTGCGTCTAGGTTGATTAGCGCTGCGAACAAGAAAGAAAGAATAAGCGCATCCTCGGCTTCCTTCCATTTTCGGGGCACGACTCGTGCTTGTTACGCAGGTGCAGCACGTGGAATCTGCGCGTTCCTTCTTTGCCCAGTCAACTTCCCCTCCCTAGGAACATTCCGGCGTTGCTCTCGCTCATCGTTGCGCCGGCCAATCGTTTGATTCGGCCACTTTCTCGCCTCGAGCGCCAGGCAGGCCAGCTAGGGCACGGAAAGTCTTCCGAGAAGAAAACTTTCGCAAGCGGAAGAAATGCCGCGGCAAGCGAAGTGGAGAGAGAGCGATGCCGGAGAGAGAGGTCCAAGCTAGAAGGAGGGAAAAGTCCCGTTACGTCACGTGACCCCGCGTCTTGGCGCAGCGCCGCGGCGCGGCAGGAACCGGCGGCGGCAGTGACGCGCGCCTCGAGGACACCGGCTGCGCAGGGGGCAATGAACCGCCGCGCGAAACTGGGGCACGGCGTGCGTAGCCTCGCCCTCCTCCTCGGCCTCGCTCTCTCCCCGGCGTGAGCGGGCGTGCTTTTACTGCTTCTCCGGCGGCGCCCGCTCGCTCTCCGGCGCTGCCGCCTCGCGAGGAGGCGGCGCAAGGGCCACAGTCCAAGGACGCTATCTTTCGCGACGGGGGCAACTGCATGGCATCCCCCCTTCTCTGATTCACTCCTTCCTTTCACACTTCCAGCGCCGCCGCAAGCATGCAGTGCCTCGCTTCGGCAGGGCGTGGACTAGCCGCGTGAGGACGGAGAAGCAAGAGCGTGGCCTAATGGCGCGCTTCTGCGGAAGTGATGCTCGCGGACAACGAAATGATGGCGAGCACGTGTCACTAGCAGACGGCTTCTGCAGCCACAGCATGACAGGGCTCGCTGGCATTGGGAACAAGCGTTTGAACGGTGACTTATTTGCCTTCAAAGCCAAGTTAATAAGTATTGCTCAACAACGCAAACGCGCCACTTGAAAATATTATTAGTGTTACATAGGAACTGGTAAACAGATTAATCAGGCTCGAGTGAAAAAAACAATTTTAACGAAACGGTCAGTTTAAAAGTGGTGGATTGCATCCGCTCCTTCTGGGAGAGAATGTCCTCCTTGTCGAGTGAAGGAGGCCAGCGTGCAGATAGAAGCAGTGATTCAGTCAGACTCGTGAGTGTACGTTACCGCTGCCTACTCATCAGCAGACGTAACTGACTCGCACTCAAGTCCAAACTTGCTAGCTAAGGTAGAGCTAACTGCCATTCAACAACTGACAATGACTTTCCTGCACTTGCATTAGCCGTTCCTTCGCTGTGTGCCGCGTGATCTTCGCGCGGGACAGCGGCGGAAGGCCGGCGAAAGTGGCGAAGGCCAGCCAGCGGAGGCTGGCCGGCGCCTATTTGCATGGCCAATCTCGAGGCGACCAAAGAGGGTCACGGCTAGGCAGCGGCGGCGTTGTTCGCTGCTGCAGCGCAAACAGGTTTCCGTGCTGCCGCACAATGGCGGACCTCGGTGCGTGGCAGCGGTGATTGATTGATGGCCGCCCAGCGCGACCTTCGGGCCGCGAGGGTTTCCTCGCAAGTGACAATTTCGGGCTCGCCTCCCAAATCACACGCTGGCACGCTTGGAATGACAACTCGTGCGCCGTTGACGCCGCAGGCACGCGTTCCATCTTCGCGGAGCCAGTGACTCTATCGGCCCATGTACGATTAGTTTGTCCTTTCGGAAGGAATAATTCAGCTGAAAACACCATTAACTCGGGTCAAAAATATATGCTACATACGCCGATGGCCGCGCCAGCACAATGTCTGACGGCGTCATCTGCCATGGGAGCGGCTAGAAAGACGCCACTCAAAACTAAGTAACGGAGGTCAATGGTCTTGCTAACGTCGAGGTGGTTAATCCCGTAGCCCCTCATTGGATCGGCCGGCGCATTGTTTTCGGGGCCGCCTCGTTCTTTAGCCTCCGAATATAGGGACGACCCAGCTGCAACTATAGAACAACGAATAAGCGATTTCTCGCGAAACCAGAGCTTTCAGTAAGTACGCAGCTGTAGTGAGTTCGAAAATTTTGTCCCAGTAGGCTGCGTCAAATAGTCACTTGCCTCTCGTAACCGGTTGCTGACTACGGCATGACCTGGTGGAAATAGAAACGAATTGAACACCCGACATAGCACAACAAACGGTTCGCACGCTCCCAGGTTTCCTTGAAATCCCTCACTTAGCCGTGGAACTTTCAAAGCAGCGTGTCACGGAGACAACTGCGTTTTTCCGGAAGCATCGAAGCTCCCGTCTGACATCCGAACACCGACGAAACGAAAGCTGTCCGCGCGTGCACCACGACGCCCTTCGCATCATGCCGACTCCCGTCGACGAGTGCGATGAGCGACTTGCCGCGCCTGCAATGTGGAACCACCTCTTGCACTGCGCAATCGCCGCAGCAGTGACGTCGTCAGCCCTTCAGGAAAAGCGATTGAGGGACGTTTCGCGCCCTGAAAAGAAAAATCAGGGAAATCCAGGTGGAGCGCGAGAAACTTCCGAGAGGAAGCGCGCAGCCAGCGGCGCGGGCATAACGGCGCGCCGGCAGACCCGTTCAGCTGCGAGGAGGAGACGCCGCCGTTACACACGGCCAACCGAAAGTCACGGGGAGAGCGGCGCCCATCTTGCGGTTTACTAGGTTACCGAGGCTCTGGGCTCCTGCCCCGCTGACTGGCTGCGGGCGGAAACTGGTTTCGCCGGGAAAGGGGGGCCCTTTTCCCCTCCTTCTCGTGAGGTGCGTTTTCCTCGTGCCACGCGTAGCCGCCGCCGTGCACTCAGGTCACTCCGACGTGGGCGTCTCGAGAGCGAAGGGCCGCCACTTTTCCTCTCTTTCGAGAGTTCCTTTTCTGTACCCAGGGCAACGCACGGACGTTCGCGAATACCTCGTTAAGCTTGCATCACACGAACAAAACTTCCATCAGAGCAACAGCCACCAAGCATCGAACGAAACATACATTAACAGTTTTGAGAATAAGAGTCTTTTTGCAAATGTCCTCGAACGCGGAAGGTTTAGAGCGCTGAAGAGCACAATGTGTCCACAGTGTGGCCGCTTCAGAAAGGGTTTGTGCTGACGGTGACTTCACGCAATATGTCCCAGAAAACGGTGAATCTCGGTACCTCCCTAGGCAATGCAGGTGTGCGTACTGCGCCCTGATTTCCTCTCCTTTACTACTCCACCTTCTCGCAATGGCGTCACCTCAATGGGCGGGTCGTAATTTCTCGGTAGATGCAGTGTTTAAGCAGCTTTTTATACGAGCAAGATCGCATAAATGAAGATGGATGCTCTTAGATGGCGCTAGTTAGCAAGGCAGCTAATTTGCGTTAGCACAAAATATATTAGCCCGAAAACATTGCAAAGTTGAATGGACGGAGGACATCTACGACGATATAAAATTGAGACAAAGGCGAAATTTTTTAAGGAGAGTGCGGACTTATAGTCCCATAAAAAGTCCGTCAAGTATTGAAAATGTCTGGGAACCCCTTCAGCTCGATGACTCTCATTGCATTGAAGATTCTAGAACAGACAAAATATGTCATTACACCGCTCATACGATTTGCCATTTCTTCAGTTATATATTGGCTACACAGCCACCCGCCGGGGTGGCGCAGTGGTTACGGCGCTCGACTACTGTACCCAAGCGCGCGGGATCGTATCCCGGCCTCGGCGGCCGCTTTTCGATGGCGGCGAAAAGCAAGGCGCCCGTGTGCTGTGCGATGTCAGTGCACGTTAAAGAACCCCAGGTGGTTGAAATTTCCGGAGTCCTCTACTGCGGCGTCTCTCACAGCCTGAGCTGCTTTGGGACGTTAAACCTCCCAAACCAACCAAAATACGCAATCCGTAATATCACATGGATGTGTGCACGCGTAATCGGAACACGCCCAACAGCTAGCCCCACAAAGGAGGCCCCTAGGCCAGGCGCCGTGTCCCCAGCGCAGGTAGCTAGCTAGGTACCTTGGTGAAAACAGAGGCAGGAAGGGGCAGACTCACCCGGCTGTCACGTGTCCGTCCCTTCCGTCAGAGAAAAAGAAAGAGGGGCGAAGAACTATGCCGTAGCGCAGGGAAGGAGCGCCAAGCATGACGGATCACGTGACACCCGTGTTGCACGGGTGTCACGTGATCCTGACGACTAGCGGCTCGTTCGTCGATAGCGCTGTGCGCAGGAAGGACAACCTAGTCTGCGGCCACTTCTGCGGCAATGCCACCGTACCGTCGTCGGCCAGCGAGGGGGAGAAAGTTAACGGCGCCGTCACTCGGGAAACTCGTTCGCGCAGGGAACGCTCCACCGCCTCTCGCGCTCGTGTCTGGCGCACTCAGGCGACGGCTGTCCGGTACGAGGAATGACGCAGCGCTCGAAGCTTAGTTCGTGAACGTGCACACAGCAGGAAATATGCGAGCGAGGACGCGGCAGCTGAAGCCGTAGCGGGCTACTGAAACTGCCAGTCACGCTGAATCGAATCGGGAATTTTCACAGCGATTCAGCACACCTGCTTTTATGGCCGATTTTAAAATGGCAGAACGTCTGCAAGGTGTCACAAATGAACAGCGGAGCCGAGCGTTCACGAACTCGCAGTGGTTAAAGGCATCGAAAAGTATCAAGCAGCCCGTAAACATGCATCAGAAGCGACCGTTACAATGTTCGGACAATTTTCCACCATTGCAACTCGTCTGAATTTCGATTTGGACGCAGTGGCCACATGCGAGGTCAGGCGAGGCAGCCGATGCGTTCAAATCAATACTGTGTCATCGTAAAAAAGTGAAGTGTTAAGTTATATACTTGAAAAAGCAGTTTAAGGCACGTAAGCTCACCTTGGTACGCGAATTTGCGAAGGCGTAGCACACACGTGGAACCACTTGGCCGTGCGCGCACCGACACAACGCCACTGGCATGCGGTACGCCAACTCGGCACACTGTGTGAACCCTAGTGATGGGCCAGCTCACGCATAATCACGCAACTTAGAGCACGCACTGGTATAACACTGTCCACATAGGGTTGTAAGGAAGTGGCATGGAGAACAGGCGCGTTGCGCGTGGGCGACAGAGACGGGCAGGCACACGTGCAGCAAATACACTAGTAGCTGCAATGGGCCGCATCGCCAGATCGATCCGTCCTCCCATCACGTCCGTATCGCCTTACACGGGCCATCGGGTCGAGTCACGAAAAGTCCTCCACAGCGCGCGGAAGCGACTCACGAGCTGCGAGGTAGTGTCGCTGGAGTAAGTCCCACCGGGAGTCGTGGCCCGCGAGGGCGAAGGGCCGAGTGGCGCCCGGAGCGCCGGAAAGCGGGCGAGAAGAAGGGGCGCCGTGACCCGGAGACCGGGGTTAGCGACCCTTCCCGAACCCCGGTCGGGAAGGTCGCACCGTTCAACAGACCTGCCGCTGGCCTACTTCCAAGTTCACTAACAACGGGCCGCAGAGAAGGGCGGCCCCAGCCGGCTCATGACCGACTTTCGCCCCCCTCGCCCGGTGGTTCTTTTTGCTTCCCCCGAGAGGTGGGGAGCAGCGGATCCCCTTTATGCGCACCAGTGCGTCTTCCTGTTTGATCTTTCCCACCCTCTCTTCGGAACAATTCAGAGTCCTCCTCTTGGGATTGCGTAACGGGAAGCTGGCGCACCAAAATGCGTCTCAAGACAGCGCTCCCCCTATGGGGTGCGCTGCTGAGGGTCAGCCTTTGTGCGAGGGAATCGAATGCGGCCGCATTTCTCCGCTTAATGTGTCTTGTACGACTGGCTGACTTCCCGAACAACTGTCATTACGTAGGCCTCCGGCTTATGTCGATATCCAGTTTCCGGCAACCGTGTTTTGCGTACAACGGGAAGAAAGCCTTCGTCCCGTTACCTGGAGGTTTGATCTTGACAAGTTCGAGGCCGCCCTTGTGAGGGGTGTCTGCCTGGTGGCGGGAAGCTCGTGACCTCCGAGGTCAAGCACACTCCCCCCAGTTGTAGCGCTTTGTTGCAACGCTTCTGTGTGCTCCACCAGTTCCGGCCGTATACCGCGGTCACGGGGGTCCTGGGTCGACCTTAAGACTGCATTTCTTATGACCCCCCTTCCTCGCTTTTACGTTACGGTCTGGGCCGTCTTTACATCAAGGATCCGAACGAAGGGAGACCTTGACGTGCGCCGCGTAGTCCAGTGTTAAAGGTACACCCGGCTCCCAACGGCGGCAGCTTTAGCGATGCCAATTCGGAAACGTCGCAACCGATCATTTCCCGAAGTGCTCGCTCCGGCAGTTTTCGTACACGAGCCAAACGCAATTCACGGTGTATCAATGTCGGCTTTTGCTGGCGTTATAGATATTTGACTACTGACTCTTCTGCCCTGTCCTTAATCATCGCTCGATAAGCAAGGCAAATTAGAGCACTTCTGGAAGGAAACCTTTGTTTCTTCGCTACTGAGTTATGGGCAACTGTCAATGAAGCCTCCATGAGCTGCTTTTTTCCTTTTTCTTAGCGCAATGCAAAATATAGACCAGAGCAGTTTCCGAAAAAGGCTAAAGTTCGTGCGGACTTTGGACAGCAGTTGAAGGAATGCTGTTAACATATGCCCCCGTGGAAGATTTAAGAGAGGAGAGGGCAGCAGGACGATTTGCTTTCGGAGAGATGTATTTTTGATATCTGCCCTGGTTTTTATCGATGAATAAAGTATGAGAGGTGAATTGAACTTAACAGAACACCTCCACTAATTTATTCATCCGCACTTTATTTTTGCAGAAAAAGCTGGATAGCGCTACTTGTCTTGTTCAGCAACTATGTCAACAAAGTGCAACCGTGTATTCTTTTTGCAGATGGCGTCCAACTACTTATCCTATGAATGCTGTGGTATGGTGTTCTACAATACGGCAGCTTACCAGGCCCATTTGGAAAGTGCAAAGCATAAAAAGTGGGAGACTAGCCGGAGGCAGCTAGTACTGCTGAAAGCACGTGCAGCTTCGACCAGCGAGGCCGGTGCGGGTACATCTGCTCTCGGTGCATTACGTGAGCACACGTGGGAAGTGGATAAAGAAGTGTTGATGCATCCCTTGTCATCACTTGATGGAGATGTGGGCACACTGTCCTTGAACGAGCCATCATGGACTATGGAAGCGACTGCTGCACCCCCCATTATGCCAGTGAGGGGTGAGCCACCAACGGAGCGCGAAGAACAAGTCGACCTTTCTTGTGCATCATCAGCTCCGGAACGGAGCTCACCGCCGCCGTTGATTTGCACAGTGTGCAGTGTGACGACAACTCGCGAGAAGGATTTGATCGTCCATATGAAAGGAACAAAACACAAGCAGGAAGTTGAGAGAGAAGTGTCGACGCGTGGGGTGTCGTTACTTGCTCAAGGCATGGGAACACTGTCCTTGAACGAAGCATCATCGACCAAGGGAGCGACTGCTGCACCCCTCCCGGTGCCAACAAGGGGTGAGCCACCGACGGAGCGCGAAGGACAAGTCGACCTTTCTTGTGCATCTGCTCTTAGTGCATCATCTGCTCCGGAACGGAGCGCAACACGGCCGTTGACTTGCACATTGTGCAAGATCACAACTTATCAGGAGCATTTATACGCTCATTTGAAAGGGAAAAAGCACAAGCAGGAGGTGGATAGAGAAGTGTTGATGCGTCAGTTGCCGTCGCTTGGTGGTGACATGGGTACAATGTCCTTGAACGAGCCATCACAGACTGCTGCACCTCTGCTGGTGCCAGCAAGGGGTGAGCCACCGACGGAGCGCGAAGAACAAGTCAACCTTTCTTGTGCATCTGCTCCTAGTGCATCATCTGCTCCGGAACGGAGCGCACCGTGGACATTGACGTGCACTTTGTGCAATATGACGGCAACTTGTCCGAAGCGTTTGATCGCCCACATGAAGGGGGAAAAGCACAAGCTGGAAGTGGAGAAAGAAGCGTTCATGCGTCAGCTGCCGTCGCTTGGTGGTGACATGGGTACAATGTCCTTGAACGAGCCATCACAGACTGCTGCACCCCTCTTGGTGCCAGCAAGGGGTGAGCCACCGACGGAGCGCGAAGGACAAGTCGACCTTTCTTGTGCATCTGCTCTTAGTGCATCGTCTGCTCCGGAACGGAGCGCAACACGGCCGTTGACTTGCACATTGTGCAAGATCACAACTTATCAGGAGCATTTATACGCTCATTTGAAAGGGGAAAAGCACAAGCGGGAAGTGGAGAAAGAAGCGTTCATGCGTCAGTTGCCGTCGCTTGGTGGTGACATGGGTACAATGTCCTTGAACGAGCCATCACAGACTGCTGCACCTCTGCTGGTGCCAGCAAGGGGTGAGCCACCAACGGAGCGCGAAGAACAAGTCGACCTTTCTTGTGCATCTGCTCCTAGTGCATCATCTGCTCCGGAACGGAACGCACCGTGGACATTGACGTGCACTTTGTGCAATATGACGGCAACTTGTCCGAAGCGTTTGATCGCCCACATGAAGGGGGAAAAGCACAAGCGGGAAGTGGAGAAAGAAGCGTTCATGCGTCAGCTGCCGTCGCTTGGTGGTGACATGGGTACAATGTCCTTGAACGAGCCATCACAGACTGCTGCACCTCTGCTGGTGCCAGCAAGGGGTGAACCACCGACGGAGCGCGAAGGACAAGTCGACCTTTCTTGTGCATCTGCTCTTTGTGCATCGTCTGCTCCGGAACGGAGCGCACCACTGTCGTTGACTTGCACATTGTGCAAGATCACGACAGCTTGTCTGGAGCATTTAATCGCTCATTTGAAAGGGAAAAAACACGAAGAAGTGTTGATGGGTCAGCTGCCGTCGCTTGGTGGTGACATGGGTACAATGTCCTTGAACGAGCCATCACCGGTCCAAGGAGTGACTGCTGCACCCCCCATTGTGCCAGGGAGGGGTGAGCCACCGACGGAGCACGAAGAAGTCGTCGACCTTTCTTGTCAGTTGTGCGGCATCGTTCTCTTCGAGAACGTTCAGTGCAAGTTGGAGCACTTGGAGTCAGACGCCCACTACTACAAGCAACTTCAAAATGACAAAAATTGAGCCTAGTTTTGTATTCATAGTGGTTTCACCGCGCGAACACATAGAACGAAACTACAAACAACACCACGGTGCGCGAACTAACTACTGGTGTTAATGGAAGAAACGGAGTCATTTTATACAGCTAGACACACTCATCGCGATAATCTAAGCAGATCAACTTCTTTCGCAGACAACGACAGCGATACATTGCTAATACACATATCGGCCCCGACGGATTTTATTTCGAACGCTTCTGTGATTTCTTTTTCGGTTTTATTATTAGAATGCGAAATAACAGCGGCCTTTTTTTTTTTTTTCAAATTGAGGCTGACATTTATTTTATTTATTTATTTATTTATTTAAATAAATAAAATAATGTCAAATTAAATTTGCATTGCTGACAATGCGTAGCCAGCTTTCCTGGATGCGCGATGGATTTGCAGTTGTTGGCATATCGGCCGTCGGGGCCGATATGTGTATCAGCAATATCGCTGTCGTCTGCGAAAGAAGTTGATCTGCTTAGATTATCGCGATGAGTGTGTCTAGCTTTGTGCCTTTGTTGCCTGCGATGATTGTGTTGTATGTATTTTAGTTCTATGTGTTAGCGCGGTGAAACCACTAAGAAACTTGGGACTGCAGCAGTGACCAACGGTGGCTAGAGTCGAGAAGGTTAACAAGATCCTACTCGTTTTTGTTCCTGAGGGAGCTGGCGCTTACGCTGGTTTTATTTAGGAGCTACATGTACAGCATCCGAAGATTGCACAGGGACCTGGAGGCGCTGCTTCGTGTCTTCAGCTGCAGCCCGGGCTTTGGAAGTCGCCTAAAGACACGCCGCAAGACACATCACGAAGCCAGTGAAAAGATGCGCATTGATGGCCTAATGCTTTTTTTCTTTTTGGAAATAAAATTTTGTTCACCACCACCCACCGGAAGCGCACCGTGCTTTATTTATTGAAAAGCGCACCCAACTGTGTGCTGGCAGTGGCCAAACGCGCCGAGATACTTCGCTCAGTGCAGCGCGCGTCGTTCAATCTATATGAAAGTTTACCAACTGGCGGGCTGTGCTAGCTTGGGCACGGCAATCTGATAAGCTCCTGCAAATAAGTTCCCAGCTAAGCGGCTGGTCTGTTCTAGGGAATGATTCTCGGAAGATTTGTGAAAGCCCGATCCATTCAGATCTTTGTTTGTCGTCTGACAAACGACACCCTGACAATTAAATAACAAACGATGCCAAATTATTTTTGTTGCTTATTTATTATGCTGTCTCAGTGATACGCTTCGGCGCTGTAGGAGGCGACACGAAGCACCGGTCTCCTGTATGCAGAATAGGACGATTATGACAGGAAAGCGCCATGACGCTTCGCTGTACTCACGGTGGGGTCAAAATTGCATTTTTGAAGCATTTCACGCTGGCCATTGGGGAAGTCTGTACCTATACTATACCTCTACTGGGTGCCCACTGACGGCACTGGGGATAGAACTCGGCACCTCCTGCATACTGCAGAATGCACCTCCCACTCCGACAGCCTATATATACCTCAACGAATGGTGCGGCGTTTATGACTAATCGTAAATTCCAGTCAGTGATTCCAGCTCCAGGAAACCGACTGAGATCCTGATTTCTGACTAGAGCACAACGGTACGGTCCGTATATGCGTTGTGCACGGTGGTCCAATCTAAGTACGAACTCAGCGTGGCCGTTGAGCACAGGAGCCTGGAGGGGGTGCTTCGGGTCGGCGCTGAACCACGCCGTGAACTGGCCGTCGGAAAAAGGTGCCGAGGGCGTGGTCGCACTTCAGTCACTGCAGCGTGTTGTGCAGAACATGAAGGTCATCAATTGGCGAATCATGCTAGCATGGCCATCTCTTTTCCACTGGCGAGGCTGACAGCTCCTGTAGTTGAGTGCCAAGCTAACCGGCTAGTCCGTCTCAGTGACTTAACCTCGGATAAATTGTGAAAGCTCAATCCATTACACTTTCTTTTTTTCGCCGTCTGACAAACGACACGCTATTTTAAAGAGAACCTATACCAAATTTTCATTTGCTGCTTATTTATTATGCTACCCCAATAATAAAAACCCTGTAACCGTGCAAGCAATGTGTGCTTCCACGCTGCAGCAAGGCCTGCAGGTCCCTGTGCGCCTGCGCTACTTTGATCCTATGCGCGGCCGCGCCGGATGCGCAGACGCTCAGCGGAGCGTGGCCCCTTAGCAGATTCGGAGAGCGCACCGAATCGCCGATTGGAATTCACCACAGGAAAAGGTGCCTAGACCTCTCACGCAAAAGGACAGCGCATCTCGGGAGATTTCTCCCTCGCAGAGATAATGAAAAAAAGAAAAAAGAAACTGAAGGAAAAAAAAAGGGATTCAACACTAAGGTGTGGCGAGAAACTCCCAAATCCATTGAGAGCGCCCTAATATTCAAGACCTGTTTCTTCACTGATTGCTTCCTCAAGCATATAGTACCACCAGGGAGAGCGCAGAGAATCTGCGTCGGAGTGTATACTCGGGTAACGTCTCGTGCTTCTTGCGTGCGTGTCCAATTTACAGACTGGACAAATTTCTGGAGGTTTTAATGAAAAAAAATTCGCGGATACAATTTTTCAAGGGTCCTAGCCAGTGGCGCTAGAATGCGTTGCGCTCGGCCATATCACCAGGGAGCGTTTCGCGCTTTTCTCGCAGCCGTCTTTCCAAGTGGAATTGACCTAGCAATGCATTGAGTGCAACCAGTGGCTGCGTAGAGATAGCGTATACAGCTCGTCCCTCCGAAAGGCCGCAGGCGGAGGTCGGAAAAAATGGGGTACACTCGGCCTTTAAGAGCGTGACGGGACAGTGTTAATGGTCCCCATTCACTGGCTCCCATTGTGGTTTCTCGTTTGCGTATATATGCAATTTTCTTTAAAATAAGGTGGGCCTACTCTTCAGGTGTCCACCTACGATTTTTTTTTTTTTTTTTTTTCTGGCACCGTTTAGCTTTCTTAATATATGATCGCGCCCAAGAAATCCGCGTCAGCGGAGAGGACGCTGCGAGGGCAGCGTGGACCGCGTCCATCGGTCGCTGCCGTCCACCTGTCCTCCTCGCGAGGACCCCGCAACGAGGGCAAAACTTTTTCGCCATCCCCTTTGCTTACAGGAAGCGGCCGCCAGGGGCTTCCGGAAGGCCCCGTTTGAACAGCGGCTTTTATCGATTCGCGCGTTCTCAAAGAGGAGGAAGTGGTGCATCGCTCGCGCGGCACCAGGCTCACATCGAGAACGTTTGGAGGTCAATGTCCGCTGGCGCGGCTCGCCCGCGTTCCGCAAAGCGGCCCCGCAGCGTGTGACGCAAGGGAGAAGACGCTGCCGCGTAGCGTCACTTCCGCGTTCACTGGCGTTGCTATTTTTCCACGCTGTGGAGAGAGGGGGCTCTCCCCGCGGGCTCTGCTGCGCGCCGCTCATTGTTGGTGGGACCGCGTAGCCGAGTTTACGTGGAAGCAAGACGCGCGCTTCTTTCCTTCTCCCTTGGCCATTACAAACCGTAGGAGCTCTCGCCAAGGAGCGTCTGGGGCCAGCTGTGCTACCGCGACCCGCAGGTGCTTGCGCACAATGCCCCGGCCGCGTCGTTGTGTGCTTACGGCAGTCGCGGGGTACGATACGCAAGTTCTGGATGGAATAAAAGGTCACACCCCGAGGTGATAAAGTGTGTTATTTTAGCTCGAAGCGAGATAAAAATTTGCAGTTACTTGAAAGGTCTTGCGAATATCTTGCTTCTTTTTGGGAAGCACGCGCACACCTGACGTGCTGCGGCCCCATCTCTGTGTGCGCTTCCACCGGCGTCGGAGGCAGCCACGAGGAGACGCGTGTATTGTGTGTGGCAACCGAGGTTCATCGCCCGCGCTTATCGACTTAGTGAGCGATAAGGGACAAGACACACCTTGTCGTCGTTGGCAGATGCGCCACTAGCGAGAGCTGCATCCGTCGGGACACCGGCGTTCGCTCCCCTTCTGCAGCTTCCCACAAACTTCGCCGCTCCTGCATTCTCGTGTAACCAGTTTCATGCCTTGTTAGCGGCTCTGTTTTATTGCTATGAAAAGATCCCGGCCTTGAGGGAGACACTGGACAGAATATCGCACGCGTATCGTCACTTTAGAGTACACTGGCAGTTCGCTGAACTACGCTTGCGCTGCAGACCGCTGGACCTCGAAAGAAACCAGCGTGGTGCCGCAGAATAACCCACGGGATGCTTGATTTTTATTCCTCACTCGGAGATAAGAGGAGGGGAGAGCGGCATTAGACCAAATTAAGTACACCCCCCCCCCCCCTCCCCCGCCACCAAATTCTGACAAAAAAAAATATTGGCTGATGGAATAGCGAAGATAACGATTGAGTTCAGCGCACCCGTGCGAGCTTGCTGTACAATTTTCCGCCTTACGAGAGGTGGCAATTTTAAACGCCCTGTAATAAGCCCAGATAAACTCCATGAACTTTTTTTTTTTTTTCATCAAGTCAGTAGCCAAAAAATAGGTGCTCCCGCGTGGAAACAGGTGAACACGGACGCGATAAGAGTAATTACTTCTTCGACTGCACTGAGCGAAGAAAATTTCCCGGACTCGAGTTTTCAGCAACTTTAAACCCCGTTAATTAATTGCGGCTCGCTACCTTTTTCTCTTTCCTATCGAAATAAACGCTCAGATTCAAGAGGGCGCGCATAGTCTGCTCACAAGGAGCATTGACCGCGTGTCTTTAACGAAGCATTCGTATACATTACACAGGAAAAGCACACCGCGGAACCTCGCTTTACTTGTTTCCACGAGTAGACTGTATATTGAGTTCAAATTCAATACTGTTAAGCGCCGAAAAATGAAAGGCAGAAGTAAGCGAAGTGTTTTCTTTTGTTCGCTTATAAGCTGATAAAAGCGATATTTCCCTGCTGCCATTTCGGCTATAATTTTCCGTCTTTGCCGAAAGTAACCAGGCGGCATTCATTGCTTTTCATTTGTATAACGGAACCCGTGAGGCTTTTCGCAAGCTGGACAAGTGCTCGTCTTAACCCTATCAAGGTTTTTCAAATGGATGGGTGAAACTAATGACAAGAACCAGAGCCGTGCAGCCTGGTCGCTTTTGGTAAACACTGCACCTCTGTGTACCATTGTTCACAGCACCCGCGCATCTTGCGCAGCCGGGGATTTTTAGAGGAAAAAGAAAGCAGTGCACTTCAACCCGACAAATCGTCGTTTTCTAAGCATGCCTGTTGTTCCTTGACTGAAAGCACGCTTGGCCGGCAAAAATATCGGCTGCTAGGCGTCACTTCGCACAGTTATCGGCAGCGCGTTTGTTCGAGAGACGACGATGACAAAGTCCTCGTCAAGGCAGGATGCTAGTATACAAGCGCGGCCCGGGAAGTGCGGGCTCGACTGCGCCAAAGGTGCGTTGACCTCTCGCTGCTCTCGAAACGCCGGCCAGCAAGAAACTCGCTGGCAAGTCTGTTGCACGCCAGGCGAAAGAGAACAGCGCGTTGGTGGCGCTGCTTTGCTTCACCGGGCGTAAAGGGCGCGTCACCTTGACGCGAAGCCGGCGACGCCTCGAGTGTGTACGACACCTCGGCCGAAACAGAGAGCGTAGATTTACCGACGAGCTACCGGTGGCGAATCTCGCGGCAACCCTTCAGGGACCGTAAAGCGCCCCAAGTCCTTCGCGCACGCACCCCTCGCGACGTTTCGACGGTGGCGCTGACCGTTTACGCAGTGAAAGCAGCCGCCCTCTTCACACTGCCGCTGCGAAGGAATTAAACGGTACCTCGAGAAATCGCTTTGACATCTTCGTCATTGTCTTCAGCGAGGTGTCAGTTGTTGCGCGGCGATGACTCACTGTGTACCCGGTACACTTATCTGACAAGGGCGATGACTAATGCCGCTCTTGAAAGGATGGTGAAGTCGTCTGCGGTCGCACAGCTGTGGTACGTCACAGTGCTATGCAGGTGCATTGCATTCGGCTGTAAGTGTTTGTACGTAGTGGTAGAAGACGCCAAATTCGTTCCTTCAGTGCCACTTAGAAGAAAAGGACCAATTTCATGGCAGCAGCTTTATACTGCTGAGTTGGGCTCACTGCTGAAGACGAGCTTGTGGCCATGGCCAAGAATTATGTACGGAGACGCCACACTTTGCGCTACTTACAAGGACGCCTTGAAGTTGATGAGGCCAGGAATCCTATATTAAGACGCCTTGGTAGATATTTCATTATACCCCCTGCCATATAACGTTATATTAAGGATGCCAGACTGGGGAGTGAATATGAATGTCTCTGTGGTTTCCTTTGGAATCGCGTGGAGTGCAGGCACGTGCAAGCGAAGGTGTTTCGAGTTTTCTTGGCCGTTTAAGGTTCTCTTTTCGTCTCTCCAAACAACCTATACGCGAGGAAATCTACTGTTCATCTAAGATATCGCGAGCGCGCGGTAACAATAGGTCTAGTTCTCTGAAGAGTTTCTTTTTTTATGACGAATGCTTAGCGCCAAATTCACGTACATTAGCAATGAATTAAAAAAAGAGGGCAATGAGGATCACTTTAGCTTTCCATTTCGAATCAAAGCTCTCTGGCATGTTTCAATAAATTATAATCCCCTAAAGGAATGGCTCGACTTATCTGTTGGCTTCGAGAGCCGTAGGTAGAAGCAATTTGGTTTCACCGGACGCACTGCAGCTGGACTCGGCGTGATTGCGACACCATTTGGAACGGAACAGAACGATTTATGTACGCGAAAGAAAATCTAATAGTGGGGAGATGAATCGGCTACTACATATACGGTACAATTGTTTCAAATCAGTTTTCTCTTCTATAGGCCCAGTGCACAGAAGTCTTATACAAGCAGAAATAATGCGAAAGAGAACACGGTTTTAGCATGAAGTTGAAAATCATTTCTCAAGTACTTTTTTTTTTTTTTTTAATAACTTTCCACGGCACTCAAGATTCTTACAATGCACTGGCCTATAGTTACAAGCAGGAATAGAAATAAACGCGGTTTCCTAAGTGTAGAAACAGAGTTTATCCCACAGTGTGGCGCCAACGAATCTCATTTAAAGGACCGCGGTCCCATTCGAAGGCGCATCCGAAGAATCGCGCCGGGTCCAAGATGGGCATATGCGCGCACCGAGCGTGTCATGCCCTTCCCTGGGTGGTCTCGCGATCATTGTTCGCCATAGGAAAAGGGACCGCCTAATTGTTTGCGCGTTCTAATTCCGTGTCGCTGCACTGTTACTGGAGCGGAGAGTGACACCGGCGGGCGGCCGCAGGCGGATCAGCCCGCGCTCATGCAGCGGTGGGCGCGCGCTCATTCTGCCATTAGGCCTCCCACCCGGCGTCAAAACTCGCACAGCGGGTCACCGGGGCTCCCTCCCGCGCACTTTTCCTGCTCGCGCGTGCATTGTCTCGCATCCTCCGCTTCTTCGGATGCAGTTTTCGGACGTAGCGGCGCGAGACGAAGCGCGCACGTACGCGGACGGAAAAACTGCTCAATTGAAAGGCATGTCAGTCTCAGCGTCGATGCTCCTGTATACGGCTCGCTTAGCTGAACGCTGATGGGGCCCCTTCAGGATGTCGCAGGTTGTCGGTGTAGGCCGCTTTCTGCTATAGGCGACGCCTATATTTTTTTTGTTCTTCCTTTATCGCTGGTGTATAGTTCGTGGTAAAAGTGTCTCTGCGGGTGCGTTCATGTCGTCAGTAATCCTTATCGCGGCTGCGTGCTGAAAGGTCAATGAACCTTGACCTGGATTGCCACACATCTTTAAGTAAGGGTGATTTTTCATTCTACGCATTTTGGGGCGACATCTCGCATCATTTACAGAAACAAAGACTATTTGTCCCCAAGCGTACGCCTACCATTGTCTACTGTCTTCTCTTTCGGCTTAGGGTTAGCTGATGCACGTGCAAAGTACACATCGGGAGGCATTCTGCTGACAAGAGCAAAGTTTGATCGCGAGAAAGCGTTACTTGTGAGGGGAGATAGCTGTGCAAGTCGACTCGAGGCTGGTGCGCATTACTTAAAAACACAGGCCGATCCTGAAGGCGCCGAATGCAGCGGCAGTATGGCGTTCTCTCACCGCCGCGTCACAGACATGCTAGTCACTGTGATTAGGCCCATTAACGCGAACTGCTGAAAGCTGCTCAGGAGTTCACGTTAAAGGACCACGTACTCGGGACTCGCGGCCTCGGACCTTGGCGTGGGAAAGGATCGCGCCAAAGGTGGACACAAAGAGGTGATCCGAGAGCGCAATGAAATTTCAATGATTGGCGCAAACGAGAGAGGAAAAAGGGTTGTTCGAAAGCGGCGCCCCGTGACCCGCATTCGCGTAGGCCTACCTCCGTATGAGCTCCAGCTTTCCGCTCGGTTCGTGTCTGGCCTTGGGTCGGCCCCGGGCTGCGGCTCAGCGCTGCTCCTCCGCGGGCCCCGGGGCCTCCTTCAGCCCGGCACGGTGGCTCGGGGTAGCGCTGCTCGGGGTCGGCTCGTTGAAGGCCCCGCCATGGGCTCACCCGCGGTCCAACGGCGACATGGCCAGATCAGTGGGTCTCCAGAGCTAGCGCTGACCAACGCGAAAGTCGCCGGCCCGGGTGCACAGGCTGTACCCGCTTTGAAGCGGCCGCACGCTCGCAGACTGGGTCTTTTCTGTCAGAGGTCGTTGAACCCAAGCCGCGGTCTCTGCGCGAGTTTGGCACAGCGAGCGCGGGGAGAGGGAGCGCGGAGGAGGGAGGCCCGGGCGCCGGAGTCTGGCAACCGAGGGCCTGACGTCACGGCGACGTCTTCGATGCCCAAACGGGGGAGCCACGGGGAGAGGGCAGGCCCCTCCTGCTACAATAAGGCGGTGCACTATAGGCGGTTATATAAAAGCTCCCTTCGGGGAATTCGAGCTCCGGCTTTCCTCCTCTCCGTCGCTCGAAGCTGGGTCGGCGGTTCGCTTCCGCGCGGCTCCAACTTCCGGGTTCGGACGAGGTGGCTGCGCCCGTAGCGCCGCTTTGGCGCGCTTCCTCGGCATTCTGCATGGAAACACCCAAGGTCGGGCCAGTCTCGCTGGCCGATTTACACCTTCCTCCCCATTCACGCGAGCTGGTCTAGAGACACAGAGAGGCCCGTATGAAGGGCGCACCCACCGGAGGAAGCCGTCCGTCATGCAGAGTATTCGCCCCCACGCGTTCTCGGAAAACGCACAGGTGGGGCCCCTCGCGGGTCACGGACGCACTTTGCTTGGCGCTCTCGAGTGGCCATAACTTAGCAGCCGTTTTAGGAGCCCACAGCTGGAGCGGTGGCAACGACCTTTCCGGTGCAGATAGCGTATCGGGCTCCGGATAGCGCCTTTTGTCCGCGCACACCCCTGGCGCGCAGGTTAGCGGGCGCCAGGCAGGTTTCGGCGCTTACGCCACCCTAGAGACGACGATGCGGACGATGCGCTGCCGAAACTCGGTCACGTTCGGATGAGTGTCCGCCCCGGGAGAGGGAGCCACGTTGGGGGCGGCAAACTTGTTGGAGATCAACCCCTTTCCTAGTAGCCGTCACTACGGCGCGCGGCTGTGCGTTAAAGGAACACTTTACAGGTCCGAAGGGGAAAAGCAAAAACCCACAAATTAAAGAGGTACGCCGCAGCACAGGAGCTCCATTGCAGAGAATAGTTTATTTAGCGAGAAATTTTGTTCAGGCCGCTGCACTCAGAGGCAACGTCCCCGACGATAAGAGGGCGTTATCACTGCCCACAGACAGTTTGTTTATGACAAGAGAGATTGCCGTAACATTACCGATCAGTCGTATTTCCTTGTTAAGAAATGCGCTCTAAATTTCCCTATTTGCTTCGGTGTAATATATCAGAGCCACCTTGTTTTGGCTACTCTGCTACTATAAATGTGAAATCAATACGTCACTAAACCTCTCTTCGGAAAATTAAACAGTCCATTCGGTCATTTGTGCAATGTGATTGAGCATTTACGATTCGCCTGGTGCTGTTTCATTCTAGATACATTGATTAGCAGTAAGAATACCGAAGTGCAGTTTTTTTTTTTTACACATAATTTTCATTGTTGTATTGTAAATGATTTGTCACTTCCGTTTTTTTTTTTTTTTTGCTCTTTTCATTTCATGCATTTTTCGTATCAATGCTGTTCTTGAATATTGTTTATTTTGTGCATGGCTCGGCACATATGCAATGGCGCTCCGTTCCAGCTCCGTTCACAAGCAGATCTGCTTAAAGGGGCGGGTTATTATCTTGTAAATTTGTTGGCAGTAAATTATTATTATTATTATTATTATTATTATTATACAATTCTCTCACCGTGTACATACAAAACATGCTACTCATTGATTTCTTTCTCTCCGTGAGTCTTTTCGTCTGTTTCATTTCATGAGTTATTTGTTTCTTCTTTTGTGTTCTATCTGTGTGTGTAAACCTTGTGCGTGCATTTTTTTATTTGTGCTGTAGCCCGAAGACCATGTGGTTGTTCCTGCGCACATTAAATAAAGATTGATTGATTATTCTGAGGAGTCGCAAGATAGCAATGCAGGTGCTTCTGATTTTCACGAAATAGATGCCACGCTGCGACGACAGTGCGAGCGTTCGTGTGTTCCTCTGCGAGTGTTTCAGGTGTTGCTTGGATAATATTCCTGTGAAAACATTGGCGACACTTGGACCCCTCAGGCTGATATTATAGCACGCAAAGAAAAGAGCTCGGAAGCAATGCGGCTCGCCTTTTTGTAGGCCAACGAGGATGAAAAAACATGGGGGTATCATTCCACCCATTGCCAGCTGGACAAAGAGAGCTTCGGATGCGGAATTCCAGTCACAGCGTCGAATCAGGGGACTAGCCAGGCGGTGTCACCCGAAATTTTCTGAACGCTGCATCCAAGTAATTGCAAATAGATGTGTGTGTGTGTGTGTGAAAATAAATTGTCTTTAAAAAGAAAGTTTTCGGAGTGCTGTGTGCACTTGTACTTTCATATATATATTACAGCTGTACGAAACAGCCAATCCTTCTGGTTTATTCAAGAAAAAAAAATGGCTAGGATATTGCTTGGGCACAAGCTTTCTTTCATATTTTATTTCCCTGGTGGCGTACAACACTGCCTGAAAAGGATTTCAGGTTACCCCTCTGCATTCGATGGTCGTGTGATTTTCAGGGAGACGACATATTTCTTCCAGGTAAGCGCTCGGTATGGCTGTTTCTTCTTCATTCAGGACTAAATAATCATGAGTGGCCGTAATGTCAGCAAATTTGCACCTTGCTTTAGCCTATCTGCAATAAAAGCGCCGGAATTTTATTTTCTCCTCCCTACGTCTTAAGGTCTATTCACACTTGCGACTCGCGAAGGACGAGCGACCGGCAGTCGCATGCGACCAGAGAGCAACCGATGTTCACACTTGCGAATGCGACTTGCGGGTTGCTTTCCAAATCGTGTCTACCTTGACTGTTCACCATATAGTGTAAAGCTAACTTACGTTGTCAGTTAAACCAATCAGCTGAGCCGCTGATTGGTTTAACGGTTTGCGACTGGAAATCGAGCAGTGCCCGAACGGCCCGCGGCATTCGCTTTTCGACCGATGCGACCATTTGCGACTCTCGCTTTTCGGTTACACGCGATACAGCAGTGGTGCGGGAGGAGTCTGACTATAGTAGACTACATTCTGTGGCTTTTCGACCAAAACGGTCGCGCGACCGCTGCGAGTCGCAAGTGTGAACGGGCCTTTATACTTTCGCATCAGGCGTAGTCTATTCTGAGCTCTAGTGTTTCAAAGGCCGCAAAATAACACGCACATCAAACCGAATACTCGCATCTTCTTGACTGATTCAAATCCGGACAAATGACGCTCAAAAGCGTCGCGAACAGTTTTCGCTCTCACTGTCGTGCATGCAATGGTTTCACGAAGCCTTGCTTATGTAGTACCTGTAACAGCGGAGAGCATTAGAACGGAGATGTGCTTGCATTTTCCCAAGTTTCATGCTACGCAGGAACATTCGGCGCTGGCTATCTTGACATCGCTTGAAACGGCAGCGCGTTTACCATCGACTACTCAAATGTTCAGGTGAAGATCACCTTCAACGAAATAACGCGATTCAAACACTCAGTGAAACTTGCGTGCTTTCAGGCTGATCATAGAGTGAGTACTTCCTAGGGTAGCCATCTTGGCTTCACTGTGGCGTGTGAAAATCACCAATTGCCCCGAAACGCTGCAGGCGCAGAACTTAATAGCTCCATCTACACAGTGTAGCGCGAAAGGTCGGGCCGGAACATCGCGCATACAGCGGTCAGCAGAAAAGGGTGTCCAGAAATTTTATTTAGCGCCTTTACCACGCGGTTTCGGCAGGGCGTGGAGCATAAACCAAGCGTGATGCCGGACGAAAGTTATCGCTGTAAATATGGCCCTCGCCGCTTTAATTGCACACTACGACAATCAAAGGCGGAAGGACATGTCTATCATCATCTCGCATAACTTTATAACCCGGTGGGAATCTGGCTTCTGACTTGCACCCCGACTGCGGTACTTCCTCGAACGAATCGAAACGAGAGCGGGCAGAGCACATGAGGCGCGTGAGGCTCAGAGTGTTGACCCCCTTCCGGCGCGGAGGCCTCGGTCCTTGAGACCCGGCGTGCCCAAGTGCACGCTTTCGTCTGCGGCGAACCGTGGCGCTCGAGCCTCTCGCACGTACGCTCTCGACCTCGCGCGCTTATCAAGGTGAAAGCGAAAGGCTTCGCCTCGGCCTACCGGCGCGTTCACTTATCGCCGGCCGGCATTAGTGTGGCCTTACGCGCTGATAGCGCTCTCGAGTGCGCGTCTTTCTTCTCTCAATGCCTTTCACCCGCTCTATTTTCGATGGGCGCGATTTCCGTGGCGACCAATCTCACGGGAATGCGATTCATTCCACCAGGAAGCAGGAAAAGGGGACCGAGAAACGTCGAGCAAGGAGGAAGCCACCCCCTACCGCCTTTTTCTTTCACCGCAATCAAATTTTAACCCGCCGGCGTTAAGGCACATGGCGCCGTGTGTCGAGAAAATCCGGATTAGCCGAAAGGGCTTGACATCGCACGTGGGTTTGGAAAGCGGCGTAAAGCGTTAAATAAGTCGGGATTACAAGATCGGAATATGATCGGCATTAGCACATGCAAGTGTAATAGAGCAAACGAACTGCGCCGAAATTAACGAGGGAATTTTGTTCAGCTGCGAATGGTGACACCTACAGAGGACGCAAGCACGTCTGGACGGCCTGGTTAAAACGGGGCTTTACGTCTGCGCCCTTTCACTGTACGCTGATGAGTGGGTTTGGTTTGAAAAGGGAGGTACAACTTAAGAATGTACACATTAAGCCAGTGAGTAGCAAGGCGCATGCGCGTGAGGGCCGACGCGAACCAGAATCCGCAAGGGCGGTCACAGACGGGAGCCATTGGCGGCTTCAAATGTCGCGTCGTACACTTAAAGGCGATGCTTAAGTGCACCCCATAATTTTTTTTTTTTACATGGCGCGCCTTTCAAGCAGGACTCTGCAACGAACCGATAGTAGGCGGTAGAAGAAACAGGAAAAGCCACGGTGCAGAAGGCGCTTTCGCACCAAGTGGCGCAGAAACGCTGCGACGAAGCAACTGGCCGTCGCAGTAGCCGAGCCAGCTGTGCTGCTGCGTCTTCTCAAAGCTTGCAAAAGGATGGGCCCCTACGGCGTTGTATACCTTCTTATTGGGTCTTTTTTTGTTCTTTTTTTCTTCCGCTAAACCGTGCGTGGGAATAGAGCAAACGCTGAAAGAAGAAAGGAGGCGTCAGCTCTGGGATTAGTCCCACTCATTGCTTTCGGAAACGCAGCCATGCGAAGGCGATGCGCGTCGAGAGAGGCAAGAACGTATAGTACAACCCCTTTTGTGAGTCACCGCATCGTTTCAACTTCTCGCTTCATTCCGAGATTCTAAAGGAGGACATAAGCTATCCTGTTTCCTACACATAGCCACGCGAGCCCAGTTCGTCTGTGTGCACGAAAAGAAAATGCTTACACCGACAAAGTGTTTGTGGACATGACAGCTGACTATGATACTTGGAATAGATACAGCGAGCAGAATTATGAAAGATCCTGCACGATCGGTCGTGGCGACTAGAACCTTGCACCGGCCTGATAATAAGTGGTTGCTCTGCGGGCACTCGATAATCGCCTCACTGACGTTTAGTGCCTTAAATCCGATTCATGAAGTCCGCAAGCAGTGGACGAATACAGAAAACAAAGCAAGTTGGTATACCTTCTCGTAGCAGCCGTTGTTCTCTGGCGTCCCTACCAAAATTACGTTGGCGCAGGCGTGCTCTGGAAGACGAATGTCGAGGTCACAGACTGGTCAGCGCAAGATAAAAGTGTAGAACGATGACCCCGCGACAGTGCTTGCGGGGAGAATGCAATGAAAGGATTAAGAAAGGATTCTTTTCCGCGCACGCGGTTTGTTTACCCCCCGGGGCTATAGCTAAATCTCCTGTCGCTCTCGGCGCTTTCGCCTCAGTGGCGTCTCGGTGGTCTGCGCATTGGCACCGCTCAAATCTTGGCGGAACATGCGGAGAATTATCACGCATAAAAGGCACGACAGAAAGGCTTTGAAGATTTGCGCAGGAAGTCTGATAACTGAAAAAACGTTCATTGCAATTCTTCAATTTCTCACAATGCATTCTGTACACGGCAGTTAGGTATATAGAAAGCTATTTAGTGCAATGTGTTAGTGAGCAGAAACGTAGACGCTTTTAATGATGCTCGCAGCTTTTTTTTTTTTCCTCGTATCGTGCACACCCCCGCAACATGACCGGCCTCTGTCAGCGAGCGACGGCTTCGTTTCAACCAGTGAACGAAACCTGGGTCGGTGATATATTCTCCCAAAACTTGGTCATAAACATGCCCCCTCCAGTTGTGGCATTCCAGTGGAGACAGGGGATCAGGAGAGCGCAGTTCCCATGGCTGGGGAAGACAATGAGCCCGGCGACCCCTGGGGTCAACCCAACGCGGGACAGCGGAATGGGGTCGTAAATCTGAATCCCGGCTTCATACAGCCGTGTCACGAGCTGGTGCCTTCGCTCGTCACGCTCCGCTGTGGAGCAGGTATTGTTCATGCGACTCACGCGGGAGCCCCTGTCAAATTGCGCCGCCATGCGCGGAGCCGTAGGGACGAACCAAGGGAGCCGCGGCTGCGATACGCATTCATGAGCCTCCGCTTTCCAGGCTCGCTTGATTGGCCGCCGCCTGTGCCGAACTTGATGGCGGGAATGTGCATTCCGTTGCGCGTGCCTTGCTTACCGTCCGCTGGTTGAGATGCAGGACGGAAAGGCAATCTTCCGGACACGACGCCGCCGCAGACGTCAACGTTCATATAGTTGCCGCAGAATTAGTGAAGGCCGCCGGCGCTTTCATCGAGCTCTTCCCTAAAAGAATTCCGTCGCTCTGGAAAGTAGGACCTTTCGTACGGTGCGGTGTCATTAAACTGTATACGGCAGTTCATCTCTAGGCGGGGTGTTAACTGTGCTTCCCGAAGGGTGTTGGTTAATCTCACGTCGTCTAATTTCTAGAACGTGTTAACCGCTGGCAATAGGCGGATGTCCTCACGTCGTAGATCTGTGTGGCTTGCGTAGCAATGCGAGCGATAATAACTCAGACAGAAGCAAATATGACACAACCGAAGCTTGACGGGACGCTATGTGCGGAAACCAGCCGAAGCCCCGAAACGCAAAACGGCGGGATCGTGAAGCGAAGCAGTGAAGACACATTTCTGACACTGATGGAAGAACAAGAAGTCGCACCCGCTTTGTAACACTATTCTATCACGGCACAAGATAAGGCACCATAGAAACTATATACTGGATGCTATAGCGTGGCTCCTTTATTAGGCTTGCATTTTACTCACACTTATTATTTTTTTTTTGTCAACACCTACAGAATACTATATGTACTGTGAGAGCTCGATTCTGTGCAGTAAATTTCAAACCGTGCTGCATTTTCCAGCGCTTTATATATACTGAAAACAAGGGAGCTTGGCTCACAGTTGTGGCATTGGAAATGCCCTCCACGTGAACACAATATGATGTCTAAATTCCGCGAGGTTTCGGGTCACTTTACTTCAGCTGTGTTTGGATTGGTTCTGTCAGTGCTTGTGAAAGTAGGAAGCACATTAGGAGCATTTAACTAATGATTACTGAAAAAGTACGGCAAACAGAGTTGCTACTGGTTCAGTGATCAGTTTTCCTGCGTAGAAATAATACAAGATATTTTCAGCACAACGGATATGTGGTTGCGTACAGCGGGTCTGACGTGTGCATAAAGCGTGATCCATAGATCTATCGCTGAAAACGCTTACGGAAATCCCAGCACGCAAGAGCTTTTGCACCTCATCTCGATCGCAATGCGGCCGGCTATCGAACCCGACACCTCTCGTCGAGCTGCAGAATCGCGGGAGGAAGTGGCGGAGAGCGTCTCGCGGAGGTCGCCGCGAGTTTCGCGGAAAACGATGAGATTTCTCCGGCCGATCAACGGCGGCCTCGGCGGCCGTCGTGACATTGCCGGTGGGCAGCCGTTCCCTGGCCTTGTTTACCCGCCCGCGACGACGACGGGTGCTGCGCGCGCAACGACCGCGCGCGTGGGTGCAACGAAAAGTATCCGGCCGCGCTGATACCACCTCCTGCCAAGGCTCCTCTCTCCTCCTGTGCCGTCGTCCGGTGCTACCTTGAGCAGCGCGACCTCAAGGTGACAGCGGAAAGAAAACCAGCTAGAGGTCAGTGGCGAGGAAAATTGCTCACTTCTCAGAAAGTGCGACCGTTTCAGCGATGCGAGGTCCGCGTGGTGACCAGTGTGAACGGCAGAGCTAAAGGAAGCCGCGTACGAAGAGCGATGCCGAGCTGCGACGTCTGCATATGTGTCGGCTTCGCGAGTAGTAACGGAATCAGAGAGTATCCTGCTATGATCGTACGAATGGTCAAAGTTCAGCCCTTTCCTTCTTGCAAATAGCAGCGGACGAATGGCTAGATCATCGGGACCTAAGGCTACTGGCGCACGAAGGGCGGACCGGGAAGGAGGACGGAGCACTGCATGATTTGTTTTGTTTTCTCTCTCTCTCTCTTAATAGAGAGAGGGAAGCACTGGACAGCGAAATTCCAACACGGACGGAATCAGCTAGCTAACTCCTATTCTGACGTGCACCAAATTGAAAGTATATAACTCCTAAATGCCCGCAGCCCAAAATAACTCAAGAGCTTGAGGGTGCTCTCTCTCTCTTCTTTGCGTACCTCAGCAAAGACGTGATTTGGTACTACCACTGGCCTTTACCCTAATTTGTTGTATGTAGCATCTATATGCCTCTCCACCTTGCCCCATAAATGGAGTAGCTATACAGTCGCTATCGCGATGTCGCGAGACTTGATCTTTAGCCTGTCCAGCTGCAGTCATGACGGGAACCCGCTGCCAAGTTACCTTTATAAAGAGTGATGCTTGTTCTATGTGCTTCGTTCGCATTTACTCCACGCTGATATGCGTTAAATATGCAGCGTACAGAGAAAAATTAAGGGACGAATGGAGGCAAGCAAAATGAATAGAATATGATAAGATGCATCTTAAAATACAGTGCATACACCCCGTTCCACTAAAAACACGACGCGGCTGTCGCAAAAATTCCTGATTGGTCGAGAGGTCATGAAATCAAAAACATATATGACCTCGCGCGCTAATTTCAAACACCCCACATTCAAATAAAGCTAACGAATTTGCGGAGGGACCAAATGAAGGCAAAATTGGCCAGAAGGTTTTCCTGATAGGGGTATTTTATAAAACAGAAGTAGTCAAGGAAATAAACTTGCCACCAAAGGGGTTCGAAACCAAGCCCTCAGCATACCAGGCAGGCAGACCGTTAACGCATGGGCCACGAAGGGATTTTTTTTTTTTTAGGGTTGGTCGTGGTAAGCGTGTTAAGAGGGGCATCTACCTAGTGAATACGTTGTGGTGCATGTGGCTTACTAGCGCGGGTTTGGGATGTGTACTCCTATTACAGTAGTATTAGTTTTAACAGTTTTAATAACTTAACCTTTTAAAAAAGTGCGAAACGAAAAGGTGGTATAAAGGCGAAGCTTAAGCGCCCTCCTAATTATATATATATATATAGGCAGACGACACGGAAAAATTCATTTTTAGAATCTGCTTAATTTGTTCATCAAAACATTATGCTACAGAGGCATAATTGCAAAACCTTTTGGAAGATCCTATAGTACACATTTAAAGTTACAAAACGGTTAGGGAAGTCTCATTATTAAAACGAGGTGCGGTGAATCAGTCCCAAGGCCTGCACCGTAAATAACCGGAGAAGTAACACCAGCCTCCCCTCCCCCTCTCTCTCTCTCTTTCTCTCCGTCATCACTCGTGTTCCCAAGAGCGGAAAACGTTTCCAACCAACTGGTTACTCGGCGGACCATTTGCCGCGTAAGTTGGAGCAGAGCAGAAAACCGACTATTTACGTCAGAAACGACTTGCACAGTCACTGACCGTTTCACTATGCTACAGAAATGACAGTGCAGTTCTACAAAACCGAGGCGGCGGCCTCTGGCGGCAGAGGTGTTAGTTAAGCCTCCAATGGCGTGTGAGAGAGCGAAGCCTCCTCACCTCCAGAACACTACAGAGCAGTGTAACCGGGAAGTGGCGGTGAAATCGAATTCAACCACGCAGTACGAAGGCGGCACAGCGAAGGCCAACCTACTGTCGAATGCTGCAGCTTCGTTGAATCGGGTGGTATGATCGTCCGTCACATTCCGCGCCAAGAGCGCAAAAACTTGCACATCCCATACCGAGTCCAAGCCTCACATGGGGGTTTCATACGTCGGAGTGATGGCCTTCGTAGGTATAGGTTACATTTTCACCCATTCATGATGCGGGTGTCGCGTTGTTCATCATGTGACGAGTGTGGCTGAGCGAAGCTCGCGAAGACTATGGGGGTTTCGGTCGAGCAATAAGCGCCCCTTCCCGCAACTTCTCCATCTTGATTCACAGCCAACGTCCGGGCAGTGAATTAGCGAACCCTTCGTTTACATGAACGCGAGCTAGAGGTGTTGACGGCTAACGCATTAGGCTGTCACGGGAGCTAGGTCATGAACGCTCGCTTGTCCGAGTAATCGCGCCCTATATCGGGCATACGCCTTCCTCGCGCCTGTAAGACAGCCAACAAAGATAATCTCCGTCCTCGCGTACGCGACCGCCAGAAACCATGTCTTTTTTTTTTTTTCTTGCGCTTCTTTGCGTCATGCTACGGCCTGCTGTCCATAGGTTGCATCGATTGATGCGGTGTCTATGAAAGGTGCTTCACACTGTCTGCGCATGAAGAGCTAGCTGTGCAGTTATAGTGGTCAGTCCTTTTGCAGGAGGACTATACGCAGGAGGACTATACGCGCTTCGGCTTTGTCTCCGAGGCACCTCATCAGAAGACAGAAGGTCCTGGCCAAAGGTGTTCGGCTCAACAGAGTCGAAGGCTGAGCATGTTTTTAGAAGTAAGTATAGTTACTTATTATCAAGCGACACATTATTACTGACAGACGCTAGTGCGCTAAAATCAACGTTAAGTTGCAGAGTTCGCATTCAAGCTATTCATCCTGTTAAGCAAAACATATGAAAATTTAAAGGAAATTGCAGTCAGGTATCGTATTCACAAGAGTCTGGCTAATCATGACAGCACACGTGGCACGGTGGACCATTCGTGATGCGCAACGAAACGCCGCTTACGTAAGAAAAGCTTTGAGAGTCTTCGGTAGACATTTCATAAATAGGTTTCGATGTATAAATAATCGACACTCGGAACTCGTTCTCAAGTGTCCGCTTCCTGTTCGTTGGTTCGGGGATTTGAACTCTTTTCACCGCGCTCTTGGCGCAGGCAGACTTCTCCAAACAGACATGGTGTATACTGCAACAACGTACCAGTAGGGAATGGTCATTAGGCGCAAGGTTAGGCTCGTTGTTATTCTGTACTGTATGGTATGATACTGTACCGTACAATACTGTACTGTACAATGCCACGTCATGCCTTACCTTTTCTGCTTTGCTTCGTTCTCCTGAGGGTAACACCCATGGAAAAACTAATTCGCGGGCGATGATTACGATTTATGCAACTGCGTGTGCACCAGCAATGTATACTGCACTTACGGTGTGTGTACAAAATGCCACGACTGGTAGTGTGGAGGCGATTAAGTTGTTATTATTAAACGTATTTATTTGCTTATCAATTCGAACTGTGATCATGAAACGTCTTTATGAGCTATTCACCTTACGGTTTCTTCTTCCACATTCTCTTCTTTTTCTTTTTTTCGTCTCTATTCTTATTTCTGTCATCTCAGAGCACTTACACCGTATCAGAGGTCCAGCATCCGTCTAACCTCTTCAGGGTAGGATGCTGCGCCTTCAGCTTTCAACACGTTTTTCGTTGTACTCAACTTTTTGTTACGTCGCAGCATCCTTATATCCAAGCCTTTCCCCGAGTGTGTCTTAATATCCTAGTCTGTCGTCTCTCTCGTACGTGTGCCCGTATATATACAGGGGGAGATGAGAGATTTCTCTCTCTCCAGTTTGCCACCTGTTAACCGTTGCAGGTGGTTCTTCCATGTAGCAACTGTGGTAGGTGGCGAGCGACTCTTGCCACCCGAAAGGTTGCAGAGGCATCAGAGCCGTAGCGTCCATTCTTATGTATATTTTTTTTCAATGGTCTTTTTTTTTCTCTCTCTCTTTCTAACGCAATTAATATGTTGCGCCACTGACATCAAACTAGGCTACCGAATCTCAGTTCGCCCTATCTCTGACAAAGGCCGTCGCTGAGGGGGCTCATCTACTGTGCCTTAAACCTCTCTGAACAAGCGTGCAGTCAAGTAAGGTGATTTTGAACTCGTCCGCGTGCTCCATAGATGGCGTCAAGGGCGCGCCAGTACGACCGCTGATCAAGTCTCACTCAAGTCGGCACTCAAGTCTTGATAGGTCAGTTTCCGGCCTTAGTATTGCCCATTTTCATTGCCTAGAAAGGGTGCCTCAGTTGGTCCAATATGGCGGCTTTACAGAGGATTGATTTAGGCGTTTGACTAGGCTGAATCACTCTTGTTTCACAATTTAACTATCTACTCGCACTCGCATGTTTGTGGGGACTACCACGTGTAGGGGAAACAGTTTGTTTTCTCGCGGGATTACACTAAACAACTGCAGACGAGTAAGACATCTTTCTGGAATTCAAAAACTGCCGGTGTGAATGTACAGCGATAGAAGATCAATACCCGCATCGAAGAAGAACATTTCCATTCACCTAATGACATCGAGAAGCCCAATTTCTAGCGCTTAATACAAGCTATACAGATCCAGCGACTGCCCCACGCTGCATCGCAGAAGCCAGGAATGTTTGCTAATCCCTGTCGCTTGAGTTGATAAAACTCCGCTATTTTGCGTTTGTTTCGGGCCCAATGTTATTATAAGACATGCGGTGCTCGAAATATGAATGAAGATTTCTAGCCATGTGTTCAGGTCGAAAGCGAGGACAATGAAGTCGCGTTTTCCAGCGCACTGTTCTTTGTCTTTTTTTTTTTTTTAGCAATCAAATGGGTCCTGTGATCGTAGCAGTGGATGGACAAAGCTTGTAATCAATATAAGGCCGCTACGGTACAACTATTCTCGTCTGACTATATTCGACCATCGCCATCCGCTCATCTATTCGGTGACAATGAGCACATGAGGCGATCTAAGTATAAATAGAATCTCAGTGAAATCGAATTGAAACGAAAATATTCCATCGCCTCCTCCCCCATTGCCCCTTAGTCATTGTGCAGTTCAGCAATGTTTCTTAGCCAACAGCGCTTCGTACTTGCATTAGCCCTTCAAATCCACGCACATCATAATCATCATCATCATCATAGAATGGTGTGACTGAAGATAGTTGAGCGTGAGAGGCTGTTGTAAGCTGACGGGTCAGAGACGGCGCGGTATTATTCTGGCGGCAGTTGTTAAGTCGTAGCGATTTTTAAATATTAATTAATGTCGAGAATTTGAGGCGCAAACGTGAGCCGGCAGACTTGTGCGTCGCTGCGCTCGCAGCCACTCGTCACCCTCTGGTGTACCGATCACAAGGAATTTCAGAAGCCAGGAAGCCTCCCTACTGCGTGGCCAGTTTTCGCGCTGGTAAACGATGCCTCGAAATCAACCTTGTGGCTCTCCTGCGCTCTTGATAGCATCGAGTAGTTTAGATAGAAAGTAAATGGGCCGAGTTTCTGAAAATAATTGTGGGGCAACAGTGTAGCATCGTAAGACACCTTTGTGACGATGTTGATAGATATGATCTTAGCTTCCGATGTGTAGCAGCTCCGGAAGGTTGTCCTGCGCTCGCAACGATTAATTAAGACTGACACGAGAAAAAAAAAAAAAAAAAAAAAAAACAATGAGTGTGTTTCTGAGAAAAAAAAAAACAACAACAACAGCATCAGGCTCCAGGAAGCATATAAGTTGTAATAATGAACCAAATGTGGAGTGCTGGACCCTTCCCACACCCGCCGGTGTCGGTTCATGCTTGTCTGCTTGCGACGGGCTTGTCAGACACGTGAAGGTTTGTTGCTTCTCACGTAACGCCACAGGGACAGCTCATCGAATATGCAGTCACCTCCGGCCGTCCATGGGGGCGTGAACACGACGGCCGATAATCGGTCGCTGCCTCCCGCACAGCAGACACCTCATTCAGGGTGACCGAAGCTGACGGAATACTCCAACGTTGATGAGAGCCGCATATTGGGTTTTGCGAATAATTGAACAGGAACCAAGAATGCGCATGCGGGAAAATGCTCAACTTCATGTTTTTGCCGAATAAATGCTGCGCGTCGTTACATAAAAACGAACATTCAGGCACGGGACGTTAAAACGCGCAAAACGAAGTTAATCAGCGAGGAAGGACTCATGGAGCACAGAAGTTACGTGTTCAGTGGTTACGAAGACGTTCAGGGTCGTTTATATTAAGCTTCTTGCCATGAAAGGCTCTGCAGCGCCTCCTCCTCCCCAGGACATTGCGGCGCAAGTCCACCTGTGCCGCTTTCTTATCGATCAACAGCCGAATGCAATGTAATTCAGCAACCATTCAGTACAACGATGCCTATGTCGTTTGCCTGCGGCAAAATATCGGTCTCTTTCACAGTTGCAATAGAAGGCAGAAAAAGATAAGCGAAGAGGCATGATTAGGTGTAATCTGCTTCATGGGCATGAGTATACTCGCCGCTGCTTCACATCCCCATCGCTCTTTGTGGTTCGCCACTTTAACGCTTAAGCACCGACCTCACTCAATAAGCACGCATTGTGCGAAGATTTTCTTTTTTTTTTTTTTTCTGAACGCTGTACTCCATGGGCGGTAGCGGAGAGACAACAAATCATCCGCAAGGCCGCCGGATGACGCGCGATCTGCATTCGTCGCTGTGCGCGCTTTTAAGGCGCGCATTTTCAGCTTGGCGCGATGGCACGATCACGATTTTATCTCTACAGCTCAGAATAAAATCGCAATTTTGGAAATAAAAAAAAATACAAAGGTACCACTACTATTTATTAGCTTTAAATTTCCAAGCACAAGGAGGCGCTGAACTGTAAGCGTTAGGAATATTGACTATTAAATATTTGTTAACTAGCTAGCTAGTCAGTGCCTCTGAACAGTTCCTTGATATCCACCACCGATAGCAATACTATATGAAGAAAATGTCTTATTAGTACCAGAACTTTTAATATTGCAAACAGGGGTAAGTAAAACAGTCTGCATACAGATGTGATCATACCTCGTTCATAGGCTAATGTGCATAAGGGAACCAATATATGGGCCCCGCAGGGGTGGCGCAATGGTTAGGGCGCTCGACTACTGTGCCCAAGCATACGGGATCGAATCCCGGCCTCGGCGGCCGCTTTTCGATGGAGGCGAAAAGCAAGGCGCCCGTGTGCTGTGCGATGTCAGTGCACGTTCAAGAACCCCAGGTGGTCGAAACTTCCGGAGTCCTCCACTATACGGCGTCTCTAATAGCCAGTCGCTTTGGGACGTCAAACCCCACAAACCAAACCAAACCAAACCAGAACCAATATATGGTAATAACTAATTATCATTCAGTAGCCACACGCACATACTAAACTATATAGACCTAATCAGGTCATGATCACTGAGTTATACAAACTCCACTCGACTCCATTGCATTTCGGAATATTTAAGAGGTCAGAGATCCGTCCAAACATGTAACAAAGTAGGTAAGATTCTTCGAAACTAAGCATATCTTGGCCAGAGTGCCAGGGTGTTCTCCAGAGGCCTGTGTTCAGAGAGCCTGTGTCTGTCCGTCTCATGCTTGTGTCAAATAGGTTCCTGCTCTTCGCATGAACACACCCAACTTTCCACACTATAAGCTCCGAGGCAAAGACGTGCCCAGTCATAATACGGCTGTGATTGTTCCTGTAGAGCGGATGACATTGATATCACATCCAATGTTTGGGTCTACGCGAAATAATGTTCGGCTTACCGTGCGTTAAGCGCATCACTCTGTGCCAGAGAGCTGAGCCGCTTCCCATATTGTGCCGCGTGCTCTATGGAGGTCAACCGCTGCGCTTCCTCCGGGGATGTCGCACTTAGTGAAGTAGTTATTTTGCTTTGTGAAAACTCTTTGAGTCTCCTTTTGTTCTGACTGAAGGTTTTTCACTACAAGCAGTGGTGCTTGCGAATTGCTTACCATCACCCATCACAATGACCTGGAGCTGTTCCTGCATATCAACATTAAGACCCGCAGTCCTGCCATCACTGAAGAGTTTTATTTCATTTCGTTTATTTACTCCCAGGGCCGTTCGGCGTTAAAGAGGGGAGTGTGTGGTACAAAAACAAACAAACAAACAAACAAACAAACAAACAAACAAACAAACAAACAAACAAACAAATGTACTGGGCTAGTTAATATAGATGTAAATACAGCAGACTTGAAGCCTTCTGGTGAAGTGATGGACACGACGGAGGCGAGAAGGTGGTTCCAGTCTGTGCTAGTAATTGAAACAAAGGATTCAAAATAAAGGTTAGTTCTGCAGTTTGGTACACGAACTTTGAACTTGTGTCCAAACGGAATAAAATATATGCAAGGGTAGGTAATAAAAAGTGATTGTTTCAGTTTTTCATTATTAAAATAGATTTTTTTAAAATAGACGAGAAATTCGACGGCGTAAAGAAAGATCTGAAAGATTTAATGTATCTTTTATATATATATATATATATATATATATATATATATATAAGTCTGACACTGGCAAAGCGAGAATAATTAGGCAGGACACGAGCAGAGGTAGTTTTCGCGGAGGAAGTGTATGTATGCCATTTGCTCTTTCAGATGAAAAATATTGGAATGCGGAACTTTTCTTAGCATGGATCTTCTGCGTATGTAAGGACGCGATCGTGGAACGCACGGTAGATACGGAACATTTCGAACTATAGTTTGCGCATCTCTCAAGCACTGCTGTTAAAACATGTGGCACTGACAGCAACCACGGAGAGAAACGCGACTTCGGCTGGCCGGTATTCACTAGCAGGATGGAAATTTCTACGTCTTTTCCCTGTTGCGTGGATATGATCCTGCACTTCGATCGATCATTGCTTGACCACGAGGCTCGTTGGCATGCGGTGTCGCCAAATGAAACAGATGGCGCAATGCGTCCGCAAACCTCAGTGATCTGAAAAGAAGTTGGTGACAGTTAAATAGCTTGCTGCCGCACGAGGGAAAACAAAATCGCTACCTCAAAATCTATCGAGGGCTGCCCTGGTTAAGGAAACGTAAAAACCCTTTTAGCACCGGAAAAACGAGGAATGAATTTATCGCAGTGTTCGTTTCGCGCTTTATGGCTTCCATCGGAGGGCGTTATTCGCCACGGCTGCATGGCTGACGGCACACGTTATTCCGATTCGGATTCATCAGCTTCACTTCGCATGTTCCTCTCGTTGTTCCAAACAGCGTTGTCATCGCCCGTCCAGTCAGTTCGAACCTACCGTATTTCGATCCCTGAAAGCTTCGACGTGTTCTTAACTACTGCCTGAAAATGGTCTCTTTGCCGCTTCTTGCCGACTGCCAGGTTGATACATGCAGCAGCACGGTTTCCGTGCTCCACAGCATAGTCAACAACATTTATACGCAGCCTGCGAGCACAATTCACGCAATTATTTTTAGCACGAGCACAGCCGCGGTGGTGTAGGGGTTAGGACGCTAGACTTCTGTGCCCGAGGATGCGGGAGCGAATCCCGGCCGCGGTGGCCGCGCCGACAAGAAAAGCGCCCGCGGGCTGTGCGATGAGAGTGCAGGTTAAAGAACCCCAGGTGGCCGAGCATTTCCGGAGCCTTCCACTACGGCGTTTCTCATAGCCTTGATCGCTTTTGGACGTTGAACTCCACAAACCAAACCAAACCATTTTGAGCACTACAGCAAGTTTCTCAACCCTGAATATAGCGCACCGCTCACAACACTTTGTGAATCACCAGTGGTTTTTATCGGTTCTATGATTCCTTGCGGAAAGTTATTGTTGGCTCTTCGACTCGTAGTTCGTGCCATAGTCTTGCCATTACGCGTATCACGCTTCATATGTCGCGTAGTCATTTTCACGTTTAAAAGAGGACGTCTGTTAGCATTACCTATACGTCATCAGAAGACTGAGCGCAAATGGGCACGTTCAATATGCGAGCGTGTCTATTGCGCGGGCAAATACGACTGTTTTGGGATGTTTTCTTGTAACTGAAACAAAATCGACATACCTATCCTCACTTACGTTGTTTAATCCGGATGTTTCTGTGCGACATGTAACGGAGCCCAGGGTGGCTTTCCATCCAAATCACGTAGTGGCTTACGTGGGAACCCTAATCATTGGAGGGCCAGAATTCTTCTTGTTTCCAAGATATTTGGTGTTTTGTTATTACTATTGTTATGAAAACTGTCATCACCATCATAATCATTCTTAACATTGGATATTGGAAAGGGTGCTTTTTTTAACCCTGGGCTAGAGTGAGCGCATGATTCGAAATTTAATTAACTACGGCTGAATGCAAAAGAGAGAGAGCGAGGGAAAGGAGATAAGGAAAATTTACATGGAGTTAAAAAAAAAAAACAGAAGCTCAGAATTTCTCGGCAGTAGCAATGGCAGAGAAGTCAGCGACTAGGCGGCCGTTGAGATCACGAGCGATATTAAACGCGCATAGTGCGCAATCGCAGCTTGCAGATAGAGGGGCTTCAATGACGCAGGGACGAGTATTCGCTTTGATGCCTGCAACCAAAGACGAATCGGCTATTCCTTGCGTCAGGACTTTCTGTTGTGCCACTCTCTTCCGGAGGGAGCAGAAATCAGAAGCGAACATGTATGTCCATACTGTACACTCTTAATCTGGTTCCACATACGTTTCGGTTATAAGTGGAACTTTTAAAAAAAGTTCCACTTATAAGCGGGACTTTTTAAATGTTCCACTTATAACTGAAATCTACGTGGAATCAGATTAAAAGTGTATGTAAAGGGCAGTTATGCATCGATATAATGACATGCTAACAAATTTTGGATGAACGGAGTTTTTCAACGGGACGTTGATTTTGAACAAAGATTTTGTTTTCCCCCTTATCGCAATGTTTCCTCACAACAATTAATCTATCCGTAGATCCTCTCTATAGACGGTAGTGGTTTTCTGCCATTTGCTGTCAAAAAAAAAAAAAAAAAAAAAAAAAAGACTTAGCTATACTGTGCTCGATTGCAGGACAGAGTGGAAAAAACAGGATTTTGCCATAAGCATCAAGATAATTTACTATTCACAACAATACGTTCATAACAGAATCTTGCAATAGCCGCAAGAAGCCGTAAGGTGAAAAGATATGTTTATTAAAGCTGGACTGGTGATATTGTTGCACCGTAGCAATATTGCGAGGCGTGTTTGCTGGCATTTATGTCGCACCGTTTCTTAGATCGCACCCAGAAAAGTTCGGAAGAAACACGGGATGTTTTTTGACGCTCTTCGATGCCCAGGGTGTGACCGCGATAGTGGAACCTCCCCTGGCTCCTCATGAGTGCTCCCGCACTCACGGCCGCGCACGGACCACGTGACCTCAAATGGGACCAGGGTCAGATCTATCGGTATAGTCTTCAAATTATCGATATTTTTTCGCTACAACACTCTTTGAAGCGATAACTGAAACGGGCATGTCCTCGCGCCCACCCAGATGGTATATGCTCTATTCGTCACTCCAATTTTCCGGCTTCTAGCGAGCAGGTTAGGTGCTGCCTTGACTAATTAAAACAATGAAGGAAGCAGTAAATCTCCGAATGAAAAAGCACGCAGCTCGGACGACTCGTTTTGTGTCCTCCTGCCTTTGAACTGCTTCAATCTTGACATTAAGAAGCCACCCTGATCTTTTGAGGACGACGCCAGCGAGGTCATGGTATCTCAGTATTCCTCACTGTATTCTGACCCTATTGTACACGTTCGCTTTGCCGTAGACCTTAGTAATAATAACAATAATAGTAACATATTTACTCTCATCACAGTTATAATAATCGTCACGTCAGACCCGCGTACGGCAAAATCGGTTTGTGTGACTTGACCTGGCAAGTTGGCGCGGAAAATTTTTTATTGCATCCAGAATACCTTAAACAAAGCCAAATTGACAACTAAAGGTCACCTGCTTCTGGCAGGTGAACTGAATGAGCCGACACGCGTGTCAATGAAATGTCAGGCGTAAAAGATCGAAATGAAACGAAGCAGATTTTTGGACATAGTTTTTGAAGCGGTACAGAAAAATAATAATGGCTGTAAGATAATGAAAGACACGTTAACTACTTCACTGCAGTCACCAGCACGGTGCTGTGAAGAAAAATAGGAAGGAAGGGGCGAAAAGGCTGAGTACAAAAGGCCGTAGTGGCGGGATGAGGATTCATTTCGACCGCGAGAGGTTCTGTCACCGAGCACGATCAACGTGCAGCAGTAGGACGCCTTTGGGCCTCCATCGAAACGCTCCTCTATTAAAAAATAACGGCTTGAGGGGCAAGTTGGTGCATCATCGTATTCAGATATGTGGCGCAAATAAACACAAACACAGGAGAAGATACACAGCACACGCGCACACTACCAACTGTAAGAAGAACCGGAAAACACTTCCTCTTCTACACTCAGGCACGTCTCAACTTCCTCTTCTTCTCATTTTCCTCTTCTTTGCCCAGGGGGAAAAAGGCACTCACTTCCTCGCAGACCTTAACCTTGTCCAAATATGGCGGTGACCAATCTCTTCTTCCTCTTCTTCTATTCTTCCTCTTCTATCCCAAGGGAATATTGACACTTTCTTCCTCTCAGCCCGAAAACATCAACCAAACATGACAGTCACAAAATCTATACTGTCTTGTAAATCCACACCTCTGCTTTGCCCAGCAGCTCCTACCACGCTGGACAGGCAAATATCACCACAAAGTCACAAGTCATTCACTAAAAACACCACCACACATATACAGTAGGACATGTCCATCTACACGCCATAAACTTAAGTAGTCCCTATATAATGAGCAACTTTATCTTGCCAACATCTAAGAAGCCACGAGGCCCATGTACTTGAGGGGAAAAATTCTGTAAACTCCCATGGCCCCAAAACGTAAGATGAGTCCAAGAATAACAACTTTAGGCCTAGATTAACAGCTAGAGGCCCGATAATAATCTCATTCTTTGCATAACTCAGGAGGATTGCTCAATAAAATTAAATTCTTTTCTACGTAAACTCAACGAAGCTTCACTAATGCATCTCTCATCTTTCTTCTGTATCCAATACGCCTCTAAAATTTCGCGTGCCATCTTATCCCGACTCTTGCCTAATCCTAATATGTTTAGCCTGCTGAACAACGGCTCACACTTGCACTTTTGGCAGTGCAAGGCTAAATTTGACCCTTTGCCATTTTCTATGGACTTCTCATGTTCCCTCATTCTATCATTAATACATCTTCCTGTTTGCCCAATATATAGATTACCGCACGTCAGAGGAACCTCCTAAATCACCCCCACCCGACATCCAATAAAACTCTTAACATGCTTCTTAACGCATTGCCCTTTGTTTTTTCTTCCTATTATTGCACATAACCCACCCAGTTTATTGGGTGCAGAAAACACAACTGGCACCTTAAACCTACTAGCCACCTTTTTCAGGCAGTGTGCAACTCTATGTATATAGGGGATCACTTGTGGTCGTTTATTCCTCAACATATCTGGCGATCTTTTTTTCCCTTTCATTTTTTGAAGCAAAGACTCTGCCACCCCACATATAATCATACCCGGGAAACCAGCCGCATCAAGTCTTTGTAATTGATTATTAAAGCTTTCCTCTGCCCTATGTATACATGATTTTAACAAGGCCGACTCCAAACAAAGGGAAGCTATCCCTCTTTTTATAGTCTTTGAATGGGCTGATCCATATGGAAGTAGCTCTTTTTTAGCCCTGGGAAAATATTTCCAACACACTTCCCCATTACAAATTTTCATATTTAAATCAAGAAACTGCAATTTGTTGTCCACCGGTAGCTCATGAGTAAACGTAAACCCTTTTCCTTGTATCTTAAAAATAGAAAGCACACTTTCCACACTATGACTCACTGCAGCGCCCTTATCCACAATGACTAAGAAATCGTCAACATATCTAAATATTTTAAAACCTGATCCATTAAGGGCTGTATAAATTGCTCTATCAACACAGGATAAAAAGATGTTACATAGAACTGGGGCAACACATGACCCTATACAAATGCCCCTTCTCTGCACATACAAATCAGACCCAAACGATACAACAGTGGACTTAAGGTAAAACTCAAGTAGGGCGAGAAAAATCTATTAGCACGCGGATAGCAGTAGCAGAAAATCTGGAGCGCTTTGTACAAAGATTTTCTTCTCAACTGGGTCTAATTACGCAAAGCTTTTCGACTTTTTTTTTTATTTTGTTTTTGGCTCCACGAAGCACTCAGCAAAAAGGTGAGTAATCTATATACGTGTCCTCAGTCCGGTTTGTGGTTGCCGACTTGTGAATTATGTATTACGCAATTTCAACACCGCAGTGAATAAAGAGGTCCTGGGACTTCAGAAAGGGTGCTATCGCGAAGAATTTCTCGTGACGCGACCAGCCAGCAGCAGCAGCGCTGTTTGGCACGCTCCCCTTTGCGGACATCAAGGTCGCTCGCTGCCGCATTCCAGGCGCGCCGGTGAAGACGTCGGTGGCCCGTTCGATTCTGAGGCGATTCGCAAACAGTGTTCTCCATTTCGTACTGAAGGTCGAGGCGCGTGTGTGTTTTAGTGTCGCATAGCCCAGCAACAGCGTGGCATATACACTTACAAAATTTGGAAGATCACGGGCGCTTCATAGAGCAGTTCCGAAATCTTCTCGGGTGAGCACATCTTATTTACAGTGAGCTTGTGACCGAGTAGTAGAGTTCACGTTGCAAAATGAGATTACAAAAATGCGCGCGCAAAATCACTTCGAAACGAATAAAGCTCAAGTGAAAGGTTGGATTTTGAAAATAGTGATGGTTAAACATTTGATTTCAATATTTCCTGGCATTGCTCTGATACGTTCAGGCAATAGCGGGTGATGTGCAAATAATACCGTGAAGCCGTTGGTTTGCGGTGAAAGTGAAAACCCGCTTGAGATCAATTCTTTTTTTTTTTGTCCTTTTTAATGTAAAGCCTTTACCACAACCCCTGAAAATCCGCTACACATGGACTGTCAAGCATGGCCCACATTATTTGCAATCTTTTTTGCTTAAATAAAGTTTCATCCATCCATCCCATCACTTCCGGGCATGCAGAAGCGTTGCCTAAATCCAAGCGTGCGCAGCAGCCGCGGCCGATCGCTTTTCGACGTCGTCCACACTAGCCCACACTAATATTCTACTGCATTTTACCCAGACAGCGCACTCAGACAGCTCGACGTAGTTTAGTTACCGTGCACGTGGAACGCGACGCGCGCGTCAGTATCCTATTAAACATATTTTCCGGACGGCCGCTTCGGCAAATCTAGAAATAACTATTCTCTGCAGTTGGAATTTCCCGATATTCTGCACATGAAGCTCGAACGAGGGGCCATTCAGAAAGCGAGCTACTGTACTGTTTTGCTTGCCAAGCTCGAAGTTTTTTTTTTTTTTTTTTTCCTCATTGGGGTCTTGCACTTTTTTTCAGTGAAAATAAACACGATAAATAAATAAATAAATAAATAAATAAATAAATTGATTGATTGATTGATTGATTGATTGATTGATTGATTGATTGATTGATTGATTGATTGATTGAAAGTTCTCGCAGTGCCAGATGCACTGAAGTTTGCCACGATATGTGATGCTTGCGACGCGCTAGAAATACATAGGTTGTTGTGCGAATGCCGGTCCGTTTCCACTCGCGTTATGCATGGTGAGCGTTTTTCGATACTTGCCTCGTTCTTTGCGGCTTCTACACCTTGCACTTTTGCTACGTTCGAGCAATTCGTACTCATTTGTTTACAGTTTTAGCCATCCGGGCCTGTAGCATGTTGTTATGGATGGGATGCGTTTATTCACAGATGAACGTAGATGATGGGGGAGGATGGACTCGAGGCAAAACAGGCAGCCAGGCCAATGTCCCTCGAATTTCATCAGACTCCTCTTCTAACCACCGTCACATTCACTTCTTTTCCCGTTCAAGTGCCTGATCCTTATTTGTTGTAACCTCTTTTTAGTCAAGATCTTTCTCATTGCTATTATAATGGAGTTTTTCCGTTAACCAATGTTTTAGGCCGCAATGACGTAATACCCGCTGTATTTGTGCAGCCGGGGTAGATACCACCGGTTAAGCATCTTGTATGCTCGCATCATGTGTGCGGATGAGGATATTAAAGAGAGTGTGAGGGCGATGTGGGTAGCAGCTGGCGCAGGACAGGGTTGATTGGAGGGATAATATGGGAAATTCGTTTGTCCTACATGCAGTGGAAGAAGTTCAGCTGATGATGATGTGCGTGAACCACGTGTTGCATGCCTGACGTCGTTGGCAACATGGACAAAGGAGATTCCGCAAATGGTTACAGTTTGCTGACTACATACGCACGCGCAGACATCAGCGTTTCGAAAGTGAAAGTTTTCTTGTTAATATATAGTATACGTGCAGTCACGAATGATACAACCGGGATCTTTTGTTTTTTTGCGAGCCCCCCCCCCCCCCCCCCTCTCGTTTTCCTTTCTTCATAGCAGTTGTAGCCTTTCCTTATCGCTCTTTTATGGCTCTCTTCAACCGCACTTTATGACTCTTTGCGGCCAAAAACTGCTCCTGCTCGGCCATGAAGCCATTGAGGCTGGCCGTTTCTGCATGGACGGTTTTCATGCACTGATTTTTCTTTCGGTGGCCCAAGTTTTACAACAATGAAAAGCGAACCTTTGCATGCGTCTCGGGGCATAAAAGGCATATTAAAGAAAGCTTTGGGATAGGCCTATACGTCTTGACTTGCAGCTTACCGTATCATTCAAGAGGAAAGTGTATAACAGCTAGTTACATCCTACCGGTACTCACCTGTGGGGCTAAAACACGGAGGTTAACGAAAAGGGTTCTTAATTTGAGGACGACGCAGAGGGTATATGGAACAGAAACTGGTAGGTGTAACGTTAAGAGATAGGAAGCGCGCTGAGTGGGTCAGAGAAATAACCCAAGTTACTGACATTCTAGTGGAAATCAAGAAGAAATGGGCATGGCCAGGACATATAGCGCGAAGAGGACACAAGGGATGGTGTCTAAGAGTAACCAATTGGATTCTAAGGGAAGGTAAGCATAGAAGGAGGCGGCAAAAAATTAGGGGGGTAGATGAGGTTCAGAAACTGGCAGGGGTTAAGAGATGCAGCTCGCACAGGACCGGGTTAATTAGATGAAAATGGGAAAGACCTTCACCCTGCCGTGGGTATAGTCCGGCTGATGATGATGATGAGGCCGACGATGATGATGATGATGATATACACTTTGCTTTGGTAGTGGTTTAGATCTTACGAATGAGTTCTCTGAAAAAGTACTCGCTAATTGCCACGTGATTCGATCGCGTATCTCGATAATTCGAACCTGAAGGAGTCCGAACATTTTTTCGGGTATGCGAAGCTCGAAACCAACATCGCGTTTACAAAAGGGGCGCTCGCGACGCCGCAGGAGACTGGGGGTGAAAAGTAGGGTTAGCGCCCGTAGGAATACATGGAAGTGAAAGTTTTGTCTTTTTTTTTTTTGTACAAAGCAACCATACGCGTCCTGGAATAGATTGTGAAAGCATAATCGAAGCGCCATTTCAAAGACGCAGCTTTTTTTTTTTTTTTTTAACATTGTGAAACGTATGGGAGTACAAGTTGGGAGGGTGACCCATAGAAACACATGTAAACACAACTCGCCGCAACATTTTTCTCGTTTCGCAGAGCACCAGCAGTGGTGACCGGTCGTTAAACGTTGGCGGGAGTTTTGAAAAAAAAATGTGTGACAAAGTATGCTGCGCCATTCCGGGGACAAGCTATTTTTTTTTTTTAAATAAGCTAATAAAATGTGTGTTGTGATGCCGTACGTGCCGTCGATGGGCTCGTTATCCGCTGGGTGTTTCTCCGAATCCCTCAAGCTTCTCTTGTAGCTTCTCTTGTCCTATGCATTGAATTTTCTTACAAGTAACGTTCTTTCAAGATGTGCAAAAGTATTTCTCAAACTTCATGAATAAGGAACGAAAGAGAGCGACTCGGCCACTGTAACGGACGGCGGCGCAGACGACAGTTTATTCGCAGACGATGCCGGCGTCCCGAAACGCGACTTGACTTGAGGGAGCAGACGGGGCATAATTTGGTCTTCTGCTGTTATGCGCGGTTCGTTTATCGTGCTTTGTGAGGATCCTGCCTTCAGCTTAAAATTTCATATCATTGGAGCGGCACTACTTAATTAGAGGGAATGTAGCTTGCGCAGCAGCATTGCGAGAAGCACTCAGCGCATAACTACCGTTTCAGGTGTATGTCGGTCTTTACAATACACATTTATCAAAACATTTTAGAACTTGACTGGCTTCAAAATCACATACCATACTTTGTCAGAATTTTTCTTCAAAAAACATCCGGTAACTTTTAAGGCGAAAGCTTTAATGGCTCATCGTTGTCGCCAGAAAAAGTGTCACGCTTTTGCGGCGGCTCTGATGCTTAATATAAATTAATAAACCTTGTCTCCCACCGGGGATTCGAACCTCCATCCCTTGCATCCCCAGCCCAGCGCTATTACCACTGCGACACGCCCCGTGAAACGCTCTTCATAACTCTCCTTGTCTACAGTGAGAATGATAGCGAGATTCCGCGAGTGACAGATACTGCGCCTTTCCTTTCCTGTAGACAAATTATAGAACGCCGGTGAACTTTAATGCGTTCAATGAAATGCTGGTTGTGTTCGACAAAGGGGCGCGCGATGTACCGTCACGACAGGTCATGACGTCACCAGGCGATTAATGCTTATACGAAACTGACCCCACCGGGCGTCCGATCCAGGCGCCGCGTGCGCTTTTTCATTTGCCGCTTCCTCAAACGCCGCGCCACACAGCAAACAGAAGCAGACCCAGATGTCTAGGAGGCGTTAGTACAGCAGGAATAAGTGGCGTTTGAAATTGATTTACAGGATAGAAATGGCGCAGTATCTGTCACAATTCTCCACGTACACATGTACCATGCCATAAAGGAAGGGAGGAATGTGAAACAGTAGTCACCCTTTTACTGGAAGCATCATTCACCGCCACATTCGCAACAAATGCGTAGCAGAATGCGGCACTCAGACTTTCGCCTTTCACCACTTTAGTCGCCAAAGTGTCTCGTAATTTTTAAACATACGTCGTGTTTATTGGTGCTCTCTGAAACCGGAAAATTATTTTGGCAAAGCTTTCCCGGTATGTGTTACTATATATGAGCCGTGTTCCCGTCTTGTTTCCCCATACGTTTCGCGATGTTTTACATATACACCGCCTCTGCATGAGGTTTCATATTTTCACAATGTATTATACGATGTTCATAGTTACTCCGCACCGAATGGCAACATCATAGGCGCACTGTGAAATGAGAAAACTTCTTTGAAATCATGTATTCCTGTGGGCGCTAAGCCTTCTTTTCACCCCCAGTCGGCCCAGCTTGGCGACAGCAGCGCCACCGCATCTTGCCTGCTTCACAGACTGGTGTTGGTCTATACGCATGACGTTGCGAGGATCAACGCGTGAAATGAAGGATAATGAAAGTTCGAACGAAGTGAACCAATTAATGAGATTCCAGTGTTACTTGAAACTCGTTGCCTCACATCCGCGATAGTTTAGTCCTGTGTACTTCCCCGCCTCCGGAGTGACTGCTCGATCAGCCCGGAGCTGCGCTTTTCCTCACCAGGGCAGTGAGTGACAGCACAGTGGCGAGAACCAGTTGTCGGGGCGTCGTCTCCTTTTCCTAGCTCGGCGGTAGAGAAGCTGTGGCCCGGAACGGCGAACGCGAGAGAGTCCGCGCCGAAGAGTGGTGGCGAAAGCGAGCGTTGCTGGTTCGCCTGTGCGTCGGGGCGCAGCGGGGCAAGTGGCAACGCGGCCGCCCAGAGAACAGGGTCAGCGGAGTGAAGGACGCCAGCGCCGGGAATCCTTGGCACGGGGGTCGTCGTAGTCTGCGCGAGCGCCGATGGCATTTTGATGAATGAGCGCCTTACCTCTTTCTTCTTCCTCACGAGCTGAAACGGTCTATCGGAACTGTCCATCACTGGTTGCTTCTCTACATGTAGATGGGACCACTCGCCGATCTGTCGAATTCGTTCGTTCGGCACTAATGAGCAACCACTTGTGCAGCTTCGGGTGCATGGGTGGAAACGACTGTATTGCGGGAAAAAACCTCTAGGGAGGTCTCCTACTGGTCCAGGAGGCCATGGGCTCGAGCTCTGCGTACGTCCCGATTCACCGTCCATTTCTAGCCGGCAGGCTGAGCAGTCCGCAGAGCAGCCTTACAGGACAAATGAGGGGGATGTGGGATACGGGGCACTGCATCCGAGGAAGGGCACACACATCGTTGTTACGTGATGTGGAGAACCGGGGTGAAAGCATGAAAGGCGGTAGGGTGAAATGAAGCATCCCGTCTGCAGTTGTAGACGTGCGGCGCTAGGTAATGTTTACGGAGCGTGGGTAGGGTTAATTCTTCACGCAGTCGGAATCGGCGATAAAAGCCGAATTTCGCTCGATCGCACCATCTGTTGATAACAATCGCTAGCTTGGTCTCAAGAAAGAACTATTTCTTCTTTAACGTTTTGATGCAGTCTATTTTCTTTTTTTGTTGTTTTTTAAGGCGAAAGCCTTTAATGGCTCATGCTGTCGTGGACAAAATGTGTCCCGCTTTTGCGGTGGCTCTGACTGGCCGAGGTGCGATGACGTCATAGAGGTCTCGACTAATCACAGAGCACCATCACAGTATGCGCGAATGCGTGCCTTATATGGCCATATTACAATCAATGATCAATCACTAATTAAGCATTACAGTAAATAAATAATAATGACTAATGGATTGTGTACTGGATGACTAATCAATTCACTAATAATGATATAAATTAATTAATGATTAATTACTAATTAGTGCGAGTTGCGTTGCAGAATGCGGCACTCAGGCTTTCGCCTTTAATTACTTTAGTCGATAAAGTCCCTTGTAATTTCTTTTTTTTTGGTCAGGTACTACTTCATAATCCTACTCTTTTCATCGCTTATTTGCCGGCCTCGGCGTAATCTAGTTAGACATAAGATTTAAGCTGGTTGCTTCAAGTTTTTAGCGTTAAGCAACGGGATGACATAATCAAATGGCCAAAGCTGCCGAACGACATGCCTCAATGCATGTCTGCTATACCCATCACGCGTGCTGTTAACGAAGCGACCACGAAAGTCGGCGCGAAAACACAAGTTTTGCTAGGTAAAATTTCAGAGATGCCGGAAGTGAGCATCGTATATTGAAGTGATTTCGTCGTTGAACAAACTACATAGCGCGAGATCGCGTTTCTGAATTAAGGCTTCGCGTCAGCTCCATTTTTTTATGCGGAACGCTAATCCATACGACTGTGAAACGTCCTCATTCTTTTTTTTTTTTTCTTTTTCGTTGGAGTTAAACCTCCTTTCACGCGGATCACAGTTTGGTGACTCGGTCGACGTCCAAACTTCTCTCGATCGACGCCAAGAGTGCGTTATCGTGTTCGCTGTTGACAAACTTTGCGGGCGAAGCCAGATGGATGCACCTCTTTCTCTGAGAGAAGTCCCACATGTGAGCGTGACCCTGTTTTCTAAACGGCTATCGGGAGCGACACTGCGGGAGCCGTGCCCTCTTCGGCTTCCAGTATGGTCGTTACTTCCGAATGGCTTCGCCTCGTTGCCGATATCCTTTTTTATTACAGCTATACCTGGCATGAGTTCTATGATGCGCAGCTATTTCATGACATACACCAGAAGCTCCTCGATGACTGGAGCGAAATATCTGAGAGTTCATTGGACCCAGTACAAAGAGGTTCTCTTTACGTGTATGGGAGCGCGGGTTCGCCCGATGAATGGTTTCGCGCACTTTAACGGGGCGTACATAAACATTTCGAAGTGTTGTGCTCAAAGTGCTGTGTTCTCGTCCGTTCTGTTGTGACTGGAACAGTGCGCGCTAATGGACAGGCCCGCACCCCTCTTCGCGCTTCGCCGGGAGGACTCGCCGCCTGCCTGCGCTCAGCGGGACGCCCCCCACGGCGGGCTCCCTCACTCTCCTCTAGTTCTGGGAAGCAAGCCCCATCCCTATCTACGGCCTCCGTTCCCTCCGTTGTTCGCCCGGAGTTCGGCTTACGCCTCGGCCGACGCTGGTCGCACCCTCTTATCTGGTGAATAAACAAATTTAACAGTTTAACAGTAGTGCGTACGTCTTTACTACATCGACGACGCGCAAACACGACAAGTAGTAATAATCCTGCAATCCTTCCATCCCGGCAACTTGTGCTTTGTCGCTCTTATCGCTGCATCTGTTGGTGACAGTCAGCTGTGGAGCGGGATGCTGGCGGCTGTCGGAACGATATATGTCGGATCACAAGTCTATAAATGAGCGGACACGAGGAGTCGCCCTGTGGTTGTGGACAAGCATCATGCGAACCACAAAACTATAAGTGAAGAAAGTAGTCAGGCAGAAAGACGATGTCAACCGAATAAATTCGCGACCAAACTAAAGATGAAACAAGACAGTTGACGCCACGTAGAAAGGCCATATGACACAGCCCAAAAGCAACTCAGGTATTCCGGAGACCAACGCAAGGAAAGGTCTTTATGGAGAATGCTCCAGTGTGCAAAAACGTAGGTGAGGCGGGGGATCGTGCTAGAAACTGGAGCGGAGCACGCCGCCCCTCCTTCCTATGCACCGCGCTTCTATTTGTCAGCTAGGGCGAGGCATAACGGAGCTTAGACCGGGTGCGAAGGCTTTGTGATACAACCTCCTCAGAGTCTTTCCTGCCAGATAATCTTTGTCCGCAGCGAGGCAAATGTTTTGTAACTCCTCTGCGAACTCTGTGTTCATCGCTTCCGGCGACGAGTAACGAAGCTTTAAACCACAAACTCCGAGTTAAGTCGTATACAGCAACAACTGCGTGCAAAAACTAAACAATGAATTCCTCGTGCCCACCTTAAACTCTTTGAATGATCCAAGCATGACTATAAATAAAGCCTTGGTGAATGCGTGCGCCGATATCTTCTTTATGCTTAAAATAGCTAGGCCAATTTGTGCCGGTATATACTTAGCCCTGATAAATAGCTATTGAGGACCCCATAAGTCTATACATTTCCTAACAAGAAGCTGCCCGAAAAAATTAGGCGCACGCTTGAGCTTCGCTTTAAGTGTAGGCTTATAGCGCATTTAACACCACCTTTTCCATTCTGCGATTTCTTCAAACATTTTTCTTGTTTAAATTTTTATTACTGAAACGTCAATGCACATCTCAATCATGCCCCGCCGCGGTGGCGCAGGGGTTACGGCTCTCGACTACTGTGCCCAAGGACGCGGGGACAAATCCCGCCTGCGGTGGCCGCTTTTCGATGGAGGCAAAAGCAAAAGGCGCACGCGTCTATACTGCGCGATGTGAACGCACGTTAAAGAACTCCAAGTAGAACTCTTGTTTGGGCTGGTTGGTTTTTGGGCTAGTTGGTTTCGACTAGCTCCTGTCGTTTGTGTGCCTTCTTTGTCCTCGTCCGTTGCGCCGTATTGTTTTTGAAAGAAGCCCAGGTGGTCGAAATTTCCTGAGCCCTCCACTGCGGCGTCTCTCACAGCCTCAGTCGCTTTGGGTCGTTAAAACCTATAAACTAAATCAAATCAAACCATTCCAAGCACACGTTAGTAAACGCGTTCACTACATGTCACTATAACGTCTACCCTTCGTTGCCTATATATGCGTTGTGCGCCCGCCTGTCATTCAGAGGGCTCGGACATAAACGGCGAAAAAATTTATTTCATTGAACTGCATATTTTGTGCGACATGTTTCTCGACTTCGCTTCTCAATTCTGGGATACGCCGACGGCTTCTTAGCTGAACGAGCACAATACCCTATCGCGCAAAATTGAAGTCCGCCTGTACACTTCGATGAAGCCAAGTCGCGCAAACTCTCGCGTCGCTTTAGGCAACTTCAAAAACATTATGTTTTGCCAAGGCAAGTGGTCCAAATTAATCTGAACACCTACACTACGGCTTACCTTTCTATAAGTTCTCATGCACACGTTTCCGTCTGTATATGTTTTTAAAACTGCCTCGTATTGAAAATAATTCCACAATTAATTTTCTGCCATCAAGAAAAACACCAATATAGACTTACCATATATGGCTAATACCCTCAGCTTGTTTTGTAACTACCGTTTTCTTCGCTTGTATTTTGCGAGTGTACCGCTGTGGGTTTTCACTAGCGACGCATCTCGTTTGTGATGATAAACATCAGCAAACAGCACTTATCTTTCTGGATCTTTTGCCCCTCTTAAGAAAAGAACATCAGTTATTAGATATATCACGAATATAATACAAAATACCACCAATTCACTACTCTGAATATAATAAAAACATAGCAAAAAATGCATACCCCAATGCAAATGGATCCGGTTGTGTTGCTTCAATTATTATTTTATAATGCTCATGGTCATAACCTTCGATAAAGGATCTGTAGAAAATAAATGCTGAGTGCGAACCACTGTACACAAACACTAAATATCAAATAGCTGGCCTTCTAAATAAATTCATACTATGCTATTAGAGAATCAATTTGGATAGAACTTCGATGTGATCTTTCGGGAAGAAAATTATTTCAACTCATTTGTTTGGCACAGAAACAGCTCAGTTTCTTGCGCAGAAAATCCGTTTCACATTCTATAAATTTGAACTTTTGTTTCCCACAAAACTACTCTTTAATTTTTCTCCTGCTTGGTTAAGCATTTCATGCATTCTCTTATTCATGTTGGCACAAATAATGCATAACTATGTTCAATGCCCCGTAACGATATCGACTTTTTAATCTAGCTTTCGTAGGATTTTCTGTTTTGTACTCATGCGTTATGTGAATATGTTCTTTCTTGAATGTTTTTGTAATTATGAGGATCTTTTTTTTTTTCGGTTAACTCTGTCCACTGTTCTTAGTGAAAGCCTAAAGTTGACTGACACTTAGTCAGGCGACTCTGCTTGCTTTTTGTCGCCTCTTTGGCAATCAAGTGCGTTCGAAAAAAATTGGTAGGGACACTTTAAGCTCCGCCTTTAAATGCATATAACGCTAAGGGTAATCTTCCGCTTAATAAGTAGTCTTTTATAACTGCCTCTATTATCTCACACGTGCTAAATAACGTGCAGCCGTCAGCTACCATATTATCTGAAAGACCTCCCGCCATAGATATAAATCCCCGCTTTAACCAACAACGTACGTGAGCAAAAACACCCAGATAGTGACAAGGCTCGGAAAAACTGTCTTGCAACGTTATCTGGCAACAGCTGTCTGAGATCGAGACAGTCCTGGTGGTGTCCCATTTTATCGACACGCATGTGCCACTGTCGCTGTCCCTGTCGCTGGTGCTAGGTGTCGTTTCGATGCAGTTTTCCCGAGCTCCCACCACAGGCTGTACGTGCCTGCGTGGCCTAGGGCCAGAGTGTCGAACTCGCGATCCAAGGGTCCTGGGAGGCTGATTCCGATCTCACTCGCCCATTCAGTGAAGAAGCCCGAGTTAGCAGCTTCTGCCAATTCGACCATGTCATGTGATCTCGTGACGTCACATTACCAGACGACCATTCGGTGCGCGGCCATGTCACAGCTGCCAGATCAAGTCTCACCTACAGCGCCGGCGCCGGATTTTCTTGAGAATCGGGGCTTTAACGCAATCGTGCTGACAAACTGCTTGAAACTTTAAATCATTGCCATCCGTCAGCGGTATCGTCAGTAATGAATCACTGGGCGCCTTGGCCGAAATAAGCTGCACTTGGACACGAGCGGCGCTGCTGTCGGATTCCTTGGGTGAACGGTCAAGCTAGTGCAATGGAAGTTGGGTGAGGAGCACTGAAATGGCGATCACCGCTCGGTCACGCGCTTTATTTGACGCGTGTGGTGCAATAACTCTGTCTGCGGTGCGCTCCCGTCGCCATCGAACCCTCGCAGTCGGCTGTGCAGACAACACTGGGCACATTCATGCGCTGCTGGTCAACGGCGCAAGCAGCCTCTAGAGACGAACCCGAAAGTTGCGGCTCCGCGTCTCACACCAGACATTTGAAGTCTAGGAACAAGGTTACGGTGTACTTAGCCAGAGTGCATTTTGATTTCTGTCTGGAGCGGTGGTCATCGCGTGTGAGCCCTTGCGCGTGTGTTTCTGTCCTTCTGTCCTCCGCTTGCCACCTCAGTGGGGTAGGAGATTGATTTTTCTGGAAGCATGGGGTGCGTGTGTGACGACGCTCGCGATGACTGAAAACAAATCTCTATTCTCGTGCTATTCTCTGTAGAGCAAATGTATTCGTCCGGCTCTTGTGTTCACTTCGACGGCTGTTTTTACATGAAGTTTGGAAACGATTTTTTTTTTCGCCACTTTCTAGGCAAAGCGAGGACATGCATGCAGAGGCTGCTGGCTGGTACATTGAAAAAGCAGCTTCGTTTCTTGGTGAAGCTTGCCGACGATAAAAAAAAAAATTAAAAAAAAAAGTCCGGGGGCAGAGAGAAGAATAAATGGAGGCAAGCATCGGCAACCCGGCCATCCAGGTCGAGGGACGCGAGATGGCCTCACGCAATGCCAGGATCCCGTGAAGCCCTGAGCATACTGTCCTGCAGACATTGCGTCATTCCGCGTGTTGGTTGCATCATAATGAGTGGCGCGTACGGCGCAGGCTGACGTCAGCGCCACTGAGCGGCGTGACGTCGGCCGTCGCCCGCGGCGTCGTCGGTCGACGGACGAGGTCACCGTCGAAGGCCGCCTCCTCGGCGCACGTCAAACGCGGCCGATGGTAAACAGGAAACGGACGGAGGAAGACGTCGCAGACGGCCGCACCAGAGCCCAGCGCGCGTTGGGGCGACGACGCCTCTGCTGTCGCCCCCACTGCAACACCAAGAAAGCACCGTTACGGATGTCTACGGAGAGACAGACCAGCTGCCAGTAGGCCTTCGAGGTGCCAGGGTGGAGCAAGGTTGCTTCTGCCAGTCTCCGATACTTGCACCGAGGACGCCTTCGGGACACTTGCAAGTCGGGGTGGAATCCAAATGCCGCCGCTACCCGTGCGCCGAGTTTTGCTCTATGTGCACGGCAGCCGCCCTCGTTGCACAGCACGCCGCGATCGCACTTCGCACAACTACATCTTGACGACGGATGCTGTCGGGGTGCGGTCGACGGCTATTGTGCCTTTTCGTGAAACCGCTGAGCTGTTCTGGCGAGCAACCCCGTAAAGACGGCCCTTCGTAATTAGTGTGAAAGAAATTTAAACGGTGTAAGTCCAGCTGCTTAGCCATGTTTATAAAATAACATCCTCCTTAGCGTGCTTCCTCTCTCAGATGTTTTTCCTCCCCAAGCGATAGCAAGCCTGAAGATCCGCAGTTGGAGGGATGTTCCTGTAACCAGCAGTTTCTAGTACATGCCGTCTCGCTCACCCTGACAGATTCCTCGTGCCAGTTTCTTTATTGTTTGTTTTTAACAACCACGCGAGTGCCTCCCAAGCTACGAATTCCCAAGTATTCACACGTATCCCTTCATCTAATCTACTATGTACAGTGTATGTTATGCTTGGCGAACCACGTAGTCAATGGATGAACACACCTAGCGCCATTCGGTGGAGAAAGTGGGAGCAGGAACGGCAGTGGAATTCCAGGGCAAGGATATGCGTTTGTCGTATAATTGCTCCAAGGGCCGCACCAGTGCACACGGGGCGGGCGCCTAAATGGAGGCTGCCTATAGCTAGGTGTGCTTGCTTTTACCTGGTACGTGAATACGAAACGCAAATGTTGCGCCTGATGGCGACACGCTGGCGCAGTTTGCTTCTTTTTTCTTTTTTTTTTTTTATGCGACGGGTTGCTAAATTACCACGTGTCGAGCAACTTAGTCGTTGGCAATCGACGTTTTTCACTTTCGTACAAACTCCAAGAAGCAGTCGCATAAGAAAGGCTCTTGGCCGTGCTTTTACCGATGTGATGAGGAGGCGTCTAGGTGCGCATCAATGGACACTGCAGGAGCAGACGGGAGAAAGCGATCCACGTTCGAAAATGAGCGCTCTATCCTCCAGTGTTTCTGGTTTCTTAAATGACGCTTGGTTCCTTAAATAAAAAAAAAAAAAAATATAGGGAGGAAGTGGCTTAGAAAAGCCTCCGTTTCTCTGTAATTTCGTTGTTTTTTTTTCTTACGACAGCGGCATCTGTTGTAATAGGCATGTATCTAAAAAACAAAAATGTTGAATCACGATTTTTTACATAAAACCAATTTTATGAAATTAGAGTACTTTCTATGTTTCAGCTGTATCCTTTTTTTTTTTTTTTTTTTTGCAGTTAAGTGCTCGTGTGGTGTTTCGGGCTGCATTTTTTCTAGTTTTTTATCTACATCCTGCCACGTGAACACGTTTCCAAGCAGCACTCTCGCGTGCCCAAATCCACAAAATACACACGCAATGCGCTACGCGATGGAATCAAGATTCTCGGGTATAGAAACTCGAGTGGTGCCACCGTGTGAAATGCAGTGCCATTAACGCAAAGTCGCCCTAATACTGGCACTCGGCGCTGCTCAAGGATCTCTACACATGCCTCTCTGAATGTTCGCAAACAGTCTTCTCGGACGTGCACTCTTCCTTCATTTTGTATTTGCGCACTCTTACACTTTATGATCCAAGAGCATGAACCAACCGGCCGGAACCACAATATTGACTTTCCCAGCTGTTCTTCAGAGCTCCGTTCGGGCGAAAATAAGACGAGGAGCTTGCGGGCTGACGAGAGGGAGAAATTTGTTAGCAAAATCGTCCATGCGCGTATAGTAGGTCTTCAGTGATGCCTGGCAAAAGCGGGGCAATGCAATGCCTCCTCGCCATCCGTCCAGTGTAGGGAAAAGGCTTAAGACTGACTGCGAGCAGCACTGGCGCCCGTCTCTGCCCCGTTATGCCGAGCAGCGCAGCCAGTGTGAGGCGACGCTGACAGCGGAAGCAGCGCCGCGGGGCGTGGCATCGGCGCAACCAATATTGCGGCGCACTACGGCCCGCGTGCTGCTGCGAGCCTTTTGTTGCGGTCGCAGTGCGTCGCCAGCATTCAGGCCCGAAAGGGGTGGTGGTAGAACAGCGCTGCTCGGGCCACAGGCGCAGCAGCTGGACGTTGATCGATTGAGCCCTCATTCAGCGCACCATCCCTTTAATGATGCGCGTTCTTGTGATAAAAGCGGAGCTCCCTGTTCGTCCTTTGTGGCGGAAAATTTTCCTAGGCTAAATCTTTTTCCATCGTTGCGGTGTAGAGTGGCGCGCATCCTTTTATTTTCTCACGGAGCTCGAAACAGTTAAACATCTTAAGAAATTGTGGGGAAAGAGTGGTGTGGCAAATTAGCCTGAATTTCGCGAAATTCCCTCACTTTTCTCTCTTGTCATTAAGGAGCGTGTTCCCTCATGAGCCAAAGCTTTCTGCATGATGCAGCGGTACCTCGTCTTAAAAAAAAAAAAAAATCCTCCCCCCCCCAAATTGAATAATTCTGTTTTCTCGCTTTTTCCTGCCGTCTAAATACTTTCCTTGCGTACGCGCGCAGTTCCCGCTGCATTTTAATTAAATTGATAATCAATCTTTCGAGAATGAGCAGTAATTAGAACATTAATAACCGGTCTCCCGGCAACTTTCTGTAGTTAAACGACACATTCGTGGTTAATGCCGAGGTTAAAACCAAACCCCGCAGTCATAATACAATTAGCATTGTTGACAAGCGATACTATTGACCTTGTTTTGAGCTGTGCAGTGAATAAATTAACACTTTGATACGGAAAAATAGATATTTGACTCGCTCTCTTCTCTGGTTTCCGTTGTTTCCGCCCACCTTAGATGAAATTTACGCCGACATCGCTCTAGGGCTCACCCCACGCGGTGGTCCGTTCTTTGTGGCGTTGCGGCTGAGCCCAGAATCTCGCGTTCTCCCGATCCCACGATCACGGTCGATCAATCTATTCGAAAACGTCCGTGTACCTTGCTGCATGCTAAAGAAAGAAGTTATTATAAATCTGGAGCCCTTCACCGCGGAGTGCCTCGTAAACCAGTGGGTTTGTGCGACGCGTTGCTGGGACTTGTGCATAAGTGTATTCATCGCGGACGATAGGCTAGTACTACGTGGGTACGTGGGAGCCCCTTTGAGCGCATTGTCCCACTACTTCGTTCTTTGCCGACCTCGTATACAACAGAAAACGTCATCGCTTGATGATGGGCTCGAGCCACTTTGTGAAACCAAAACTATAGCGTGGCATTTTCCTAGTCATGTCGAAGGGCTGCTCGGACCAAAGCCGGACACCTGACGCCACAACACCGCTCTCACTGCCTGGCTCCTTTGCTGCAGAGGGTGCATCCTTTTAGGCTGTCTGTTAACCGTAGCAGGGCGGTTCAGGTATACCGGCGCCAGGAAGCAGGAATGAGGAGGCGATAGGATAGCCAGAGAGCCGCTCATGTCTATCCTCGCTGTTTCTCGCCCATATTGCCACCAGAAAAGTGTTCTCGTTCTGTGCGATGGGGGGGGGGGGGGGGGGGGGGGGGCTCGCGCTCGCTTCCGACTGTGTCATTTCAGCCTCCGGAGACATCGCTAAATCGCGCCCGCTATGTATGCTGCGGCAGCAGCCTTTTACGAATACTGCGCGGGGTTAAGGTGCTGATACAACAGCCTGGAGCACATACGCGGAAACAGCGGCTAGTATTCGAAGCCAATGCGCTGCACCCAGCGAATGTCTCAACAGCGGAAGTAACGCCACGGCAGCTGGAACAAAAAGCGTTTCCAGGCTTTCCCAGCATTCCACGGATGTGCAGGGCGTTTAAAAGTAGAGATTATTTTATTCTTCTCTTTAGGAAGGCCAAGAGCAGTGCCCATATATTGTTTGTATAAACGAGTTATGCGTCCAAGCGGGCACAAACTGTGAGAAATGTAGAAAACTCAGTAATTGACTGGAATTCATTAATTACACGTCTAAACTTAAGCCCGAAACCGACTGATTACGCACGCTAGACCGCGGCAGTCGGCATAAAGGTGGGACGCAGCTGTTGCGTGCGTCGCTCCGTCTTACAAGAAAGTGGAGTGGCTGCCAACAGTGACTACTTTTCGTACCTGGCCCGCGAAATCACTATGCGGACGGACGAAGTGAGGGCTGTTTCTTGAAACGATTGGTCATCTGACCAAGAGCGAAATGTTATCACCGTTGGCTGTAAATCCACATTCTTGTCAGGTCATGTACACACCTTCAAACCAGGGAGGAGCTTTCTGACGGGTGCCGCCGCTTCTTGCAACAGTAATTTGGACGGTTTGGGTCAAAATTTTAGCCACGCATGTCTCAGGACACAGGCGCATTACTAAAATTCTGCAAAACAGGACTGTCATCAAATGTCTGTAAGTTTGCAATAAAAACGTGCGCGTTAACGGCTGTGAATAAAAAAAAAAATAGTTATTGAATTTTAGCTAATTACTGAGTTCTATGGCGACATTTTTTCACAGTTTATGTCCTCCTGGCACATAACCCGTTTACGCAATCGACTTTTGTGTAGTGCTTTTCGTTATTTTTTTTTAATCCTAAAAATATAATTTTGAATACCCTGTATGTTAATTACCGAGAGTCCCAGTTAAAGATAACCGCGGTTTTCAATAAGGCGGAGTGTCCCATGCCCCGTGAACCAATTGAGGGCTGTTGAGACTCGCCTGACCTTGTTTTCAATATTTGTGTCGTTCTTCATACTTCATTAATTAGCCAAAATAATTAGCTAACATTTTGATTCTTAGTTTCACGAACAAAGCCTCAGTGCGGAAGTTGTAGATCGTCTCGAAAAACGACTGAATGAAGTGTTCGCACCAAGGTGTACCACTCACACGAAGTCTTTTTCTTTTGTACAGGCCGTAAACAATAACCCGCGCAGTAAAAAAAAAAAAAAAATAAAGCTTCGACAAACGGTGGAGCCACTTCAAAAAAGTCCCGAGACGTGACTCAAAGAATCAAGATCTGTACTTTCTTTTTTTTTTTTTCCTGTAGCGCTTGCCCCACTGAGGCTTTGCGTGAGCACCTGGTGAACTATGCAGCTCGTGGCATGTTAGTTTTGTTTGAAGGCCGCTAAAAGGAGTTATGTAAGTCGTACCTTGAAGGAAGCATCGCAGCTACTGTTTTCTGAGATGACCGAACTTCTGCTTTGACACTGTTTCTGAAGCTAGTAATTAAAACTACGATAATTACTATGTATTATTTACTCTATTTTTGCGAGCGAAACTATACTGCAAGCTACGTGCTAGGCGACTGTCGGTTGGTATCATTGCGCTAGGGAGCTGTGTGTTTTTTAATAGCATGGTTACATTTAGCTGAGGCACCTGGTACACCATACTCGTCCCGAAGCGTGCGGCAGAATTATATTCGCGCTGATATGTGCATTTGTGAACAAAGAAGCTCGCTTCATTGAGTGGCGATGTTGGAGATCGGCCGACAGAGAGCACCAGTGAGAACAGACGCTCGTCGCCTTCGGTGGTTTTCCCCTCGTCCGTCAGCAGGCGTCAAAAAGCGCTTGGCCTTTGGACGCTATCAAAACGAGGCGTCGTCGCGCAAGCGCCTTCGTCTTCTCGCGTCCCCCGTTCCCTGCCGCCGCCCGGCAGGAGCCCCAGTTTCCGAAGAGTCACGTGGCTCGTGGCGCAAGCGCACCCAGCGCGGGTCGAGCCATAAGGTCGAGCCGCGGTGGAGGCCTCTCGCGACACCAACAGCGGCCCTTCTCGGAAGGCGGCCTTGTGTCGGCGGTGTGCCCCCTCCCCACCCACCTCTGGCAGCGCCCGTCAAAGGCGCCCCGAGGCTGGCCCGCGTCATCTGCCAGCTCCTGGCCGCAGCTGTGCACTCTGTCAGCTCCCTTTGTGGCTCCAAGAAAGAGTCACCGTTGACTCCAGGAGAGCCAGCGCCACCAACGATGCCCCCGCGAATGAGATCAAGGGCCTATCAGCACGCACTAATGGCTGGCTTCTCTCTCGAAGCAGAGATCGACCTGACGCAGAATGAACGAGTTCGGGGAGTCCACAGCGCAGCGACAGAATGCTGTGGGGATGCGTCTGCTGCACGGTATACCTGCTGTGGGCCACATGCGTTTCCACCGATAATAATTATTGTTAGCTAGTGGTAAGCGCTGGTCGCGAGCCAGTGGACGAGGAAGTGTCGCAGTCTTCCTGACGGCGACGACGCTGAGGGTGCGCGTGTTTGGGCTGCCATAAACCCTGTAACAGTTTAGCGTAAGACTGTATTTTGCGAATCTTCCCTGTAACAGCGTTAACGCCAAAAACCCACTTCCGCTTTGATGCCAAAATGAGTTAGATAGACGCCACCGAGGCGACATGGGAGAATAAGGAGCCGTTGCAACTTGCAGCGAGCTTTTGGCGCCTTGCTCGGTGGCTTGGACGTCTTGAAGCCTCTTGCGTGAGGTCGGTGTGGACATGACGTGACAAGGTTAATGCCTGCGGCTGCCCTTGCAGGTACTCGTGCATGCCCAAACTGACCCTTTAGTTTATTGCCTATATTATCTAACACATACTCATTTTGAGCATACAGTCGTAAACTATCACTTTATGTGGAAGACCACCCGACTTAGGTGTAAAGCCCTGCTTTAACCAAGCCCTACGAGTGTATACTATACCTCCGTGGTCTATGCACGGGCACCGCTCGTGACTCGAGATTCAAGGCTCCTGAAGGGTTCGAGTCTCATCCGGCGCTCCTAAGGAGCTACGCGAACTACTAATTGGGCCATGTCATGTGGTCGCCTCGCACCAGAGTAACCTGTGGCCTGCCAAAGCATGCCTGTGAGTTTTCGCTTTGGAGAACGCTGCACTGCGTGGCGTGGAGTGGATCGCGAATTGTGCGAGCAGATCCTGCCAGCCCACCATTTCCGCATAAACCTCGGCTAAACTGAACTAAAATAGCGTGAGGTCGGAGGTAGCAAGGTATATGTCAAGAAAAGTATAGGAACAACTAATTTTGCCGATCATTTTGATTGATGCGGAGGAAATATGAAAGCATACGTCTTCTCGACTTCGCTTTATATTGCGCTAACAAAAAGCGGTCTAAAAACCTCCGTTATAACTAAGCATTTCTTTACGTCCGAGTATTTCGTCTCTGCCGTCCCTCCGCTGAAAAAGATAAGGGAAGAGCTTCCTCTCTTCAGTGGCGTCGTCGTTGACGCAAACGAACATCCCTAAGGGGAGCCGCAAAACGAGAGCCATTAGCGCTGTCGTATCTGTCACTCATATTTGTTGCACCTGCCAACTCGGTGTCTCAACGGTGGTAGGTGGCGGACGACTTTAGTCACCTGGCAGGTTGGAGAGGCTTCGGAGACACAAGTTTTCATCTTCGTGGCACTCCTTATCTTTGCGCATGAATAATCTGTCGCAACAAAGCTAACAAGGCAAGAGTTGTGGGCCATGCAGAGTTGGTCGCACCGGTATCCCGGCCGACGACGAGGCGGCCAGCGCGAGTAGCGCCGGAGAGGCGTCGCGAGTCCCTGAGCGGCGGACGTCACCGACCTCGGGCGGGTTCGTCGAGGACGAGCTCCTGGCCAGGGATTTCCTCCGCCCACGGCGGTCCCGCCGCCACGGCCGCCGCCGCTGGTAAACAAGGGCCGCTCTCCTCGCCCGCCGCGAAGGCAGTCAAACCGGGCCTCGTGGCAAGTTGCGCCTTTTCACCCGGCGCACGTTTCGCCATCGACAATGGCACAAAAACAGCGCGCTTTCTAAGCACAGCCTGCGTTCTCGCCGCACTCACTGGATCGGAATGAAAACGCTCTCGACCGCAAGCGTTTCATCGCGGAAAAAATTGTGCCTTCGACAAGGCATGACCGCCATGCGGAAAAGAAAGCTAAGTTGAGCACGTGCGGTGACGCCACCGCCAGGCATTCCAAGCATTTGCAGTCCGGCGAGTTCGCCCTGTTTGTACCGTATCGTCGAGAGTTCCGGAACTATCCCCGAGGCCCCGCAGCTCCAAGGTCCCTTCGGTGCTTTCTTGAAGCGATAAGGCTGCTACTCGAGCAGAGGCGTCGAACAGCGTGATAGCGCCACAGTCACTACTGTGTCAATGAGGACGCGTGCCTCGACCCCAGAGCGGAGTGCGTGCATTTGCTCCTCCTGCCCATGATTAAGTCCAGTTTCCGCCGGGCTTGTCGCGATGAGTGACAACTATTAACGTGCAGTCGTTCGACCCCAACATATTCCCTTTGCTACATACCGGGATAGGATGGCGGTCGGGTCGCCACTGTATCCCTTCTGAGTCGATTTAGTGGAGCTTACCTTCTCTTAGGTTCACGTTGAGTTTTGATATCCATGTCGCGAGTGCGCATCGATAATACGAGCGCAAGACTGCTCGGCAAACACAGTGAAAGGCGAATATCACCTCAGATGCCTGACACACGTTGCTGCGCAGATTGACAGCGACAAACTCGCCGTTAATATATTTAACGGTGTCACATATCCGAGTGTACGGATGTCTTCGGAGGGCAGAAGTTTAAGGTAGGAAAATCCTAAATTATGTTCGAATGATAACCTAGAGGGAGCAGAGAACGTAGAGGAAATTGACCGGAATCGACTCCGGTCGTGTCTCCAAATTCAAACTCTGACCCGCGAGAAATCGCTGCGAACCCGGTTGTGGCGCCCATTGTAGCAAAGAAAAAACGGTGGTGCAATTGCACCCTCTGAGCCTCTGAGATACAAAGCATATATACCTCGTCCAATTTGCATGAACCGTTTTTTGGGGCTAAAAACCGCGACGTGGCCGAAGAAAAGAGTATGTGTAGTAATAAAGAAAAAAGCTATTCTGATAATACATGCTCGGAAGTACAATTATGCTTATTAGCGAAGAACAACGATATTTTTCTTTCGATTGCAGATTTTGAACGCAGCCAGATTTTAAAGGCGGCTGTGAGGGGATCGCGCAACGTCACTGCGCCGCGCGACCCCCTCAGAGCTGTCAGGACCCGAAACTGCCTGCACTTGCAGCTCGGTCCGCACTTCCAGAGGCCACTGTGCAAGTATATAATCGCTGAATCGAGTGTGCTTCGGTGGAGACGTTAATTAGCCTCAGTGTATTCAAGGATGAACCAATTGCTGTTTGCGTTAACGCTACTGACAGACATCCGTTTCCGTACGTAATTGCTTCAGCCAGCTAATGAACACTTGGAGGAATCCATCCCTCGATTGATCGAAATTTGAACGGGGCCCTGCTAGCCACTTTGAGCGCAAGGAGTAGATGTTTGATTGATTAGTCGTGAGTATTTTAGTGTCGAAGCCTTAGATAATGAAATGATTATGTGATTAAAATGGAGAGGAGTAGCGCTTTACGAAAAAGAGCGGTTGCACCTCTGGGGACCGTTTGGTCATCCACCGACATCGAAGTCAACCACTCCACGATGGACCCGATTGAAAATGGCAGTTGTCGCATGCGTAATGAATATGTTCTCTACCTGCCCTTCTCATACGGAAATTTCGAACACTGAGTTATTCTGGACTTTATTCGAAATTGCAGAGCGGAGAGCGTTGGACGTGAACGTTGTAACACGCACCGTTATACGCACAAAAGCCCAGCTAGAACAAGTACTGAACGTATTGCTGCCTCAGCAGAGCGGTTCTCCGTATCAGTATGCTGAGAGCACTTCCTGTGTTGGTCTGAAACAACTTGTAGCCTTGATCACTTTTATATGAGACGGTTTTTCATGAAATATAACTGAACAATTTAATTAAATATGCGCGCGCTAAGCTGTTGGAGGGGGTTCTTCGTCGTCTTCGTGTGCGGCGACTGCACAGAAGTGTCAGAATAGCCTGATAGTTAAGATGCAGCTCCGTTGACTTCATAGACAATATTCGTCACAACATTATTCCCTCACTCAGAGCGAAATCCATTGTGCCATCTTCCTTCTTCTGCTCAAATAAAAATTTAAAAATACATTGGCGCAAAACAATCTCGTCGGAAAAGTTTGTACATAGATGATATCCACCCCTGAAGTTCAAGAAATCACGAAGCGTATCTGGAGGGCTGTCACAGAATAGGCGGCATACATTAATTTGCCCATGTTGCATTTATACACGCGCGGAATTGTTGTTCTTTAAACCCCATATGTTCACGGGGCCTGTATGTGCGACCGTCGGTCGGGCGTGCAAGAACGCGCACGTGCACGTTGCCTCGGAACGGTACAGCTTTCCCTTGGTTAGCTCCAACTCTCTCCATGCTCGAGCAGAAGAGTACACGCTGCTCATTTTGTCTGTGTTTTACTTCTTCCCCACTCAAAGTCACCCCTACTACATCCAAAGTATAGCGCTTCCTTTGTAAATCCGTACATTTTTTCCCTGGGAATGTGACCCCCAGAAGAACCGAACTTGTGACGTACGTGACTGTTGTTTTTGTTGTGCGTTATTTTTTTTTTTTCAAAGCTAAGATGGCGGCAATGCAGTGCTAAAGTGTGGTGTGTCTACGTGAGCCTTCCTCTGTGAGTGAACTACTTTGTGAGCTCTATAAGTGTGTGTTTTGTTTCGGACTCCGACCCTGCGCACAAGGCATAGCTCACGAGTGTCCCTTCCTAGCTCCCAAGGAACCGCCGAGGCCCCAGAGTCAGTCCGCCCAGTTGCTCCTCGGAAGAAAACCGTAGTTGCGCGTACTCCCGGGGGGTTCCCGAACCACCGCCGCCGCCGGCACCGCATCTACGGACCGCAAGATGCATCGGAAGGATCATCGCTTTCGAGTGCCGCCCGTCTACGTCGCCCTAGTGATAGACTGCCGACGCGTTCCCTGGTCAACTGCATGTTCTACCCTGCGCTGAACTTTCTTTTCTTTGCTGTTACTTGGTCTGTCACTCTCATCCGGAAAAAGCATGTTGAACTCTATGTATACGTAATTCCTAGTGTTTAATTCGATTGTTTTCTTCCCTCGTGTCGTTGTCTTTTAGAATGTTAATTGCGGTGTACCAAATGTTTGTGATTTCTCTTTCTGAGCCTATAAACGTCGTCTTGTTTTTGTTTCAAATCAACACGTCTTCGTCTCATCCTCTACGTTTGCTTACCGGCTTCGAACGACCACTCCCCTTTTGTCATGTCTCGATGATGACCTCCGGTGATTACTGAGCGCGCGACAAGGGCTGAGGATTCTCTATGGGCGGCTTCCACGCAGCTTAACGACTTTAGTTCTGCGAGCTCTTCAGCGCTGTCCTCGGTTCCCAAGAAAAGCCACAGGCAGCGCATGTAACAGGACATAAATAAATAAATAAAAAGGAACAAGCGCTCCGTGATAGCGGTCGCTTACAGCACAATTTGGCGGCGTTCGAGCTGTCGCTCTGTGAACGAAATAATACCCAATGGCGGTCACGGACGGAGCCTCGAGCCGTCGATGTGCCGCTTGCCGCACGCACCGGAAGGTTACGCAGCCGACCTCATTGCGCGCAGAGTTGCGCGCGTACAACCCTTGTTCGCGTGTGCAGGCCAATGGCTGCTGCCGAGGTTCGCCGCTTCGGGCCGGAAGTGTGCAAGGCCCGCGGGGCGCCAACAAAGGACGCGCGATCGAACGGGTGCGCGGCCGATTTACATTGCGCAACACGCGCCAGGAGGCGCTGCTGTGGGCTGAGCTGACTGCACTCCTCAGTCTGTTCTGCACACAGAGAAACTGTCCTGCAGAAGTGAACACAACGGACCGAACCGACTCACAAAACGGAAGGCTGACATAGTCAATGTAGGCAGGGCGTCGTATATCGCAGGTAGCGACAAAGACGCTAGTCATATCGCCCAAGAGTCGAGCACAAAACAAATGGTCTGCAGCCACTTAAAAGAACCGCCACATTTAATTTCATAAGCAATTCCATTTTCGCCTTTCTATGCGAATAAAAATAAATAATTCGATCGAGTTGCATGGAAGCAGCGCCTTGATGCCATCAGTGCCTATTCTTTTAAATTACACTGCCTCTCTCTGCAGTGAATTGCACGCCTCTAAATGGTGTGAGGTTCTGGCGCCACCACCCCTACCACGCAAGCACTAGAAGAGCACATCCGTGAGGGGGCATCCCCGGAGGGATTATAACGCTGCCCGGAACAGAGCTCGTGGAATCCCCCGAACTCGGGCCACGCCTTCGCGGGCACACCGGAAACCGCTGGCTCTGACCCGTGTGCGCAAAAATAGACTCGTGACGGAAGCTCTCATGCATCGTTTGCGAACAGCGTACCGCCCCGATCGTGACTTATCTGGGCGCGATTCCTCGAAATCCTCCGCAGCTGCGCCTAATTGCGCTTCATGGCGAGAGCGACAGGTGCTGACGAAGAGGAAATGAGCCATCCGCTTCCCAGGTGCGTCGGCATCAGTGCAAAACGCTCGCGCGATTTGACCGCTCTACAGGATGAATTCGGTCCTCGGGCCTGAAATACTGAAGTCGGTCGCTGCGCCTTTGTCTAGGTCATTGTCTTCTGACCAATACGTTAGTCTCGGTTAACAACCGATTTGTCAAAAAAAAAAAAAAATGTTTGCCGTGAGAAGTTTGGTTTCATTCTGCGCTCTCTCTATTCTTTTTCACATCAGTGACAGATAACGCGAAAAACCATTGGTCACTAAAAAAAAAAAAAAAAAAAAAAAAGGAGACAATGAGGAGTACCAGAAAACAGCTATGAAAGAACGCTCCCTCTATAACAAGCGCTCATTGTTATTCCGGGTATATTATGAAAAACAAGTGGCTTATTGTCGCCCTTTATTTTAAAATGCACAACTGAGAAAGAAGTGCTTCGATCGGGGCTTGTCTTTTCTGCCTTTTTTGACGAATTTCGTGACGTGGCAGGAGTACAGATTTCAATTGTGCGCTGCATAGCGCTCGTAAAGGGCGTATTTAAAGATCGCTACGTGCGGCTGCAGGGGTATACATAAAACGCTGTCCATGTTCGGAGCAAACAACGCGGCTGTTATAATCGGTATTCTGAGCATCACGAGCAGTTCCTGCTGGATACCCATTCTGGCAAGCCGCAGAGGAGTCGACGACCAAGTACAGTTCACGCGCGGCCGATACGGTGACCAACCAAGAACGAAATTGAAGGTATAAGACAAAGAAAATGGCGAAAAATGTAAATGCCTAACAAGAAAGCTTTTACGGTTCTAGTATTATATGCGGACACGCAACTGTGTGAGTGCGAACTATGATAGTGCATGCACATTGCCATGTCCAACATTCTGTTTTTGTTAATTAAATTGTGTTACTTGTTAATGTGGTTGACTACCTTTCCTACACAACAAAAGTAGTAAAGACAGGACTCTGCCTTTCCCCTTTCTTAGTAGTTACATGGCGACGAGAGTTAGGGATGTAGAGCGAGTTTCCCCCTGATAGGACTTTCTACAGCAGCTGACATGGTGCAGGGTGTCCACGAAAGAGAAACAGGCTTGACCACATTGAGTGTTCAGTGGGGTTGCTGCGAGTGTGAAGCTGCAACACCGTTGCTCATCTAGTAGAAAAACATGTCGCGCCAAGTCGCCAGCATTCTAACTGCTTATGCATCTTCGTCCAAGCCTAGATTGTTTAACCTATAGCTATACTATGCCTGAACGCTCGCTTCAAGTTAACAGTCCAGAGTGGTTATATATAGAGAAAAAAAAACATGCACGAAGAACTCCATCTCTCTGCTCCACTGTGCCTCTCTCGACTGCTGTCCAGCGCGGATTTGTTATTAAAGGCAGCAGTCTCACGCCCAAGAATGAACCCAATCCGGCGCAGTGAATGCAGTGCTTCGGCGCCTGTCATGACTTATGACAACAATCCCCGCTGCCGCCGTTTTCTCGCGCGCTGGTTTTTGCGAGCTTCGTTAAATAGTTAAACAAGAGGGATAGGCCCTTATAGTCAGGCCAGGCCTTCTGTGGGTATTTAGTTACAACTTCACGTCGTGAACAAGGTGTCGAAATAAATTGAATGCAGTATTTCTGATTATTATTTTGTCATTGAGAATGCTCTGCTCTTAATCAGATCAAGGAAGGCTCAATTGGTTCTTGAGGCATGGCGAGAGGAGACATCAGTTTCTGTTCCTCTTGTGCTTTGCCTTCGCATGCGGAGGGTAGTACTGTGGGAGCAAGACTACTGTTTTTCACGCATTTGCTATACTCTCCCGCGATGTGACGCATCCCATGCAACTTACAAGCTCATCATCTGCGGACAGCACGCAGAGTTCACAACACCGCTACGGACAACTCGTTTCTCTGACACCAACTGACAAGGTACGGCAGCACAAGGCTCTTTCAGGAACCGAAGCTACGTCCCCACTTATCATTCGGAGCACTTACGGCACGACCGAAGTGGCGATCCCTTCAGTTGGACTAACGCGACTAAGTAATACTTCTGCTAATCCGTTCCCTACGCTGTCGAGCCATGGTCCGCGAGCAGACGCATCGTTTTTCGCATAACCAAGAAAAATTCGAGAGCACCCGAGACCTTCGGCGGGTGCCAGGGCACGAAAGCACGGGGGCAGCAGCAGCAGCCTGCAACCCGGTGGGTGGTGGCGGCTCCCAACTCTGGATGTGGAACACCGCGTGACATTGACCCCGACCTTGGCCTTGAAACGGGCAGAGGAACCCGGGGCTTTTAACGGGAGCCCCTGACGACCGGCACGGGAGAGCTGCCAGCGGTGATCAGTCAACCCGCCGAAATAATCTGGGCCGCCGACCGGCAGGAGTCAGGGCTAAGTGGTGCACGCGTGCGCTCTAGCACACCGAACCGCGTTTCTCCCCCACCGCGGTTCCCCGCTTTTGTTGTTGGCCCGCTTGTTCGGCGGCGGCACTCCTTCCCACAACCAGCTTTCAATCACGCCTCGCGTGCGTGCGCCCTCGGTAAACACGTTTTTGTGGGCCGCCAGTTTGTTTTCCCACATATGGATTGAAAGACCTCTTGAAGGGAGGAAAAAAAGGAAAGAAAAGCTTTGTCACTGGCCTGCTGAATGGGTGGTGTAAGAGGGACAGCTTTATTCGCCGCTGCCAACGCGGCGCCCGCTCCAATAGCGGCGGACTCGCCAGTATGACAACGTAATCTCACCACCGCCTTGCCTAGCTCCCAATTCCAACATTTTCAAGCCGCTACCTTAAATACCGCCCTCGTTTACACCGCTCCGCAGTTCACGTTTGCGCTCCATTTTCCCAGCTATAGGTATGCGGATAGGAAAGAAGCCTGCAAACAGAAGCCGGTGCGAGCTCAGTAATTTGGTGAAATCCCGCTCACAGAAAGTTGAGTAGCCGGCTCGGTGTGCACGGCTATATATTCCAACAACCGGCGTTGCGGAATGCGTTAATGGGGAAATATGGAGACTCAGCGGGCATTGTTTTGTCCGTTGGAGTATTAATGAGGCGTAAGGGTCTCAAGGGCAGGCACGCACAGCCGAGATGCTTCGTAACAGTTTTCGGGCAGCGCCGTATAGGTCTTGTTCTTCTTTCGTCCTTGCGAGCGTTGCGCTGTACGCCACCCCTGACGTGACTCGGAAATGGGCAGAAATGGATTCCCAATCACCAGCGCCCAGTTATTGGGTTTAAATAAATGTTTTTTTCCTCCTCCCCAGCGCGCGTAGCAGAGCCCGCTGTCTGCTGGGATGATAGTTTTGTCACCATCGCATCTATGTGATTCTGGCTTCGCGGATATGACGCTGTCACCCAGGAAAATCGCGCGCCACTCTTTGTGTATACAGAGCGCGTATACAGAAACCGTGCACACGCAGAGGCCTCGAGCAAAATGCAAACGAAAGGACTTTATTAAGGAACGCGTTTTAACGAATTAACCCAACCACCAAGTGTGCGGTAGTTAGTGTTATCCTTGCTCTCTGATCGGAGCTAGACAGTCGCAAGTTCACAACGCCCGACAGCGATAATATGTTCCGCGAGCGCAGGTTAGTGAAACCTACGACATCGCAGGGTCAGAAGTGTAAAAGTAAAACGTGCAGCACTCTCCATGAAGTCACTACTCGGCGCCTTGAAGATTTGAGACTGATTTTGCTACGCTAAGCGTATAAGTGGTTAGGAAATTTTGCGGACACCTGAGAAGCATTGTGCATGGACAGCTACGCCTTTGTTTTGAAGAGACATGTTACCAGGGGAAGAAAGAAGAACGAACACTCTCGTCGAATCACGTCTTTCTTTTCGATTCTTCTGAGCGTTTCTTGACTGCTGTGAAGTCCAGCAAGTGAAAAGGTATCGTGTGGCTTGCTGCGTGTACCTCTTAAATTTTTTTTTTAAGCTTCGGAAACAGCACGTGCACACAAGCACGCGAACATACCTTACTTCTGCAGCACTCCCTCCATGAGCAATCGCTCTAGCAGAGATATTGCTTCGATCTGGGTGATAATTCATCGAGCCATAACTTTTTCCCTCTGAGAACTTCAACACTGGCAATATACTTCGCCCCAGTGAAAATGCTACCATGCACAAGGGAACTTACGGAGGGGTGTCGGTGAGTAGTTACGCAGACTGCTCTGGACGTAGTTAATTGCGTCGCTACTGTGTTGCCACTGGATATACCTCGTACGCATAAGAAGGACAAAAATGCTGCGGAATCGGAACTATGCTTCCACAGAGGGAGCGAAAAAACGTTGGCTGTGGTTGAGCTCTGGTTAACCCTAGTTGAATTGCGAAAGCAACGGCTGCATGGCTACGCTTGTGGTTGTAGCTTGTGGTTAAGCGTCTGGTTTAGCTCTATTGTATAGACAAGACAAACTGTTCAGGTAACGACTAGGCTTTTATTCTTTATACGAATGATGACGCTGCGATGATCAGTGAAGTAGTGGGACTTGGTTTCCACTCTGCTGCAGCCCCAGGCCTCATCCCGAGAGCAGGGGACGGGGGGTCCATTTATTCTAACCGGCTTAATAAATGAGACCACTGATAATACAACATCGAGAGACACGTGTGCAGCGCTAAAAAAAGAATAGGAGCCTCCATTTCGTGAGACTTAGTTTAGCTGTGGAGCAGACCTTGTCGAGCTGAGGAAAAGGAATTCTCTACTGCCTCCGCAGGTCCCTTTCTTATTAGGTAATCTGCATTTGCTTACGAAGAGTTTTTAATGATTTTCCGTTAATCCCTCTGTTGCCAGTGGCGATGGGAGAGGAGGGGTATCGGTGGGCAACATCCAAATAATGTCACGGGAACAATAGATGGGATAAAGAGGAAATTCTCCTTTTTAGATCGCTTCCATCACCATTGCTCTACATATCTAAAAAATTTCCATCACTTCCTTTCTCCCGCTTTGGGAGAGGAAAATAGGCCGTGTCACAGTGCATCAATATTTTGTTGTCTCTTCGTTTATGTATTAGTGAATGCATTTGTATGCTGTGAAAACAGTGGTAATGCATTACTGTTGCATTAACCGCTTTGAGAGGCTAGACAAAGTGAAGGTACATGCATAGCCCAAGCCCCCTCTTTTTTAATCTGGCCCTGTGAATCATACATGAGGCACTGAACAACCGTTCGGATGACACTGACGACGCGTAGACTGTGGGAACAAGAACTTGGAAAACGACATCAAAATAAGCTTCACGTTTGCATCTTGATTATTCAGCAATACATGGACACCTTAGATGGTGTTGAACTTTCCCCTTCCAAGTGCACGGCAGCGCTAACGGTTGTGTAGGGGGTCGAAATCCGAGGTGTGGAGTCCTAGTTCCTCTTCCAAAACTGCGGCAGGCGCCCCCTTGGCCGCATCAGTAACGGTTCCGTTTAGACAACGAGTTCGTCGAGTTGAGGCTGCATGAATCTGCTTTGGACTTCCTCTGTCAGAATCGGCCTGCTCAACGGTGTCCTTCCTCATGCATCTTCTAAGCATGATAACGCTGGTGAATCAGGACGGCGCGAAGATTTTCGTCTCTTTGGTGGACTTTTTTTTTTTTTTTAATTCCTCGTTTAGGAAGGGAATTTGAGATTAAATTTTCCTGCTTTCGCTGATGCAAGAAAAAAAAATTATTGACGGCATCGTCGCCTCAAAGGTTTTTCGGTGTCAGCTCGAGCATATATATCAGCCGACTTGCTGCAGCGGCCGAGCACGTGAATCTCTGAAGTGCACGGACATTCAAAATGGTCAAGAATGCCGTTCGATTAGTGACCACGCTCCTCGGTCTGGAAGCAAATATAATCTGATCCGCGAGCATTTCGCCATCTGGGAATAGCCCACACTGTCCTGGCGTGGTCTGGGATTCAAAAATGTCCTGCTCTAGCACAGAACTGCGAAGCGGTGCTAAAGCAGCACTTTCTCATGTATGGAAAACCGATTAACCTCAATATTCTTATTTTCAATACACTATACTCCCGTGAAGGCAGTAAGGTCAAGGCTTTTCGAGACGAAAATATGATGTCGCTGAGGGGAGGAAATTAAAATTTGGTATCGCGCTCCTTTCACAGAGGTCTGTAGCGGTCACAACGCAAGGGTGCAGCCTAGGTTTAGTACACGCGGCCTAAATGTCGAAATCGAAGGCGCGCCTTGTCTGAGCTCTAATTGCGTGGCCTGAGGATGCTAGCTTGTCACCCCGTGCAGCACTTGTACAGTGCGAATAGAAAGGAGCAAACGTGAGCATACGCACCACCAAGGATGAAAACCAAGCAGCCTGCCATACGTGGGTGTTGCGGCAAGAATCAAAATGAAGAGGGGGCATGTCTCAATCTGCCTTCGATGGTTGCGTTGCGCTCCAAAACCTTCAAGCAATTAACGATACAACCGCCGCGATCGTGCAGTGGTTAGGGCGCTCGAATCTTGTGTCCAAGGATGCCAGATCGAATACCATGCCGCGGCGGCCACTTTTCGAGGGAGGCGAACGGCTAGGCGCCCGGGTGCTGAGTGATTTCCGGATCCCTCCACTACGGCGCCTCTCATAGTCTGAGTTGCTTTGGGACGTTAAGCCCCATAACCAAACCAAATCAAACGCAATCAATTAACGATAGGTAACGCGTGAAATCCGATTTGAAAGGCAAATAGTGCTGAAGATTGTGACTCTTACTGCTACAATGGGACGGGCATACGCAGCAGGTCGACCAATGGAGAAGAGTAAAAATAAATGGCACGGTGTGGGCTGCACCCTTCTACGCATATTTGCTCCCGTTTATTTCAGGAATCAGTAGGCCTGCCGATGTTCGTGCGCAGCCGTGTCATCGGTATTCACACGCATAAGCACACCGAGTTCACCAGGCTTCGCTATCCCCTCCCCCCCCCCTTTTTTTTTTTTTTAAGTCGTGATGTGCGCTACCGATTGCTACAAATATCCGCGTTTTGCTCCTTTTCCTCTTTTTTTTTTTTTTTCCTTTTTTAAAACAGGTCCAATATGCGTATATTTAGTATGGTGCATATGCAATGTGCACCTTCAGTGGTGAGCATTTTCTCCCAGTGGGATGCGTTTCTTTCAGCGTAGGTTAACAGGGTTTAGTGAACACCTGATGAAGCGTTGTATCCTTGGTATTTAGCAACGACCGAAGCTCGTGGCGCGCTTACCGCTTGCGACTGCGCAGCTACCTGCAAGAATGGTTGGCATTTCTAACTATTCCGAAGAACTAAAGAGAACAGCGTACCTCCGAGATTAGATCACAACATGACAAACTGCTTCCACTGTAATCAGTTTCCATCCAGCTTTCTACTGCTTTAGTGGCAGGCCGCGCTGGATGTCAAACCTGCACAACTGCCTTTGCTGCAGCCGCCAACGGGAGTCGTCAGGTGCACCGTCAACGAGAAATGTCCATCTGACTGCACATGAGTCTCCGGTGTGAGGTTACACGAGCTTCAAAGTCAGCTCATAAACGGGGAAAGGCCCTCCTAGTTCCGCATATATGGGGGCACGTATACGGCAGCGCGCGTCGGAACGCGTCGTCCGCCCTCCTTCCTTGGCGAGATTCGGCGCCGTGAGCGGCGGCAACGGCACATTTGCGAGAGCGCCTTCGACGCTGCAGCGTACTGCGATGGGCAGGCAACTCGGCGGCGGCGGCTTCCCAGGAAACGCGGCTTCTCGCGCGGTTCCCAAGGCCAACCTGACGCTGCTAACTGCCACGGCCTTCGGCTCGGTATGTTTAGGCGGCTGATAACCACGCGCTGCTGGAAGGTTTTCCTCGCGTCCTTCGGATGATTATGGGGTTTGTGTGTGTGCACCGGGGTAACGCGCTTGCGCGTTTTGCGAGAAACGGCTCCGCGTCCACGATGCGGGCACCGCGCGGCAGCGTCAGCTTGGCAGCGGCCGCTTCTCTATGCTTCTCTCTGGCCCAAGAAGGTGCCGCTCGTAGAGGGACCACGCCGGAGGGCCACTGGCGAATTAGTTTGGCACAAGTCGACGACGTCCCCTGGACACCTCAGGTCCAGGGAGCGACATGTTCAGCCAGGCGTGTGCCAGGTGGAACCATTTTGTCGGAAGTGCATGTTTTGATCTTCCAGAGAGATGGAATTACGCGCCCTCTGTGCAGTGGGATTAACGTGGTGTTGCCCACTCGCCTTCTTTGTAACAAAAAGGCTTAGTTCAACTGCGGCCTGTAGCTTGAGAGGTTTTTTCGCGCTTTGCTATGCCGACTATTGGCTGGCTCAGTACTCTTCTCTCACTGGCACGCGGAGCGAATATGCCAAGGGCTTCCCAAAAGACGCTTTGTTGAAGAATGGGATTTTTCTCTTGTGCTCTGTTAACGTGGGAACGTGCTTTCACTCTGAGAGCAGTGCCAAAGGGGAAGAGTTCTTGCTACTCGATTTTCAAAAGGAAGCATTACACCCCCATTAGGCCAAAATCCGTCCGGCGTTGTTGTTGTTGTCAACACTCGATGGTGCCCATGAAAATCGGCCGGAAAAGAGACGTAATGCGATAAAACAAATTTTTCCGCATTGAAGTTCGCGCCCAGGCCCTCTGCGCGCTATGCGGGCTAGCAACGCATTAGGCCACGAGGTTTAGTCGGTTCAAGTGTGTTAGAGGGGCTGCTAGCGAAGGCGTTATGCGTATAACTTTCTAACGTATGATAATCATTGAATGCAACCGGGGAGCACTGTCGCTGCGCCTCTGCAGTGATTGAAGATGACCGGTGTCGACGCACACTGCGTGAAATAAACACAGGTGAAACCTCGAATGCATCAGCAACCCAGGCCGTGAAAACTCGGAGACTGTCGCCGCTCTCGAGCGACAAGGTCTGAATATCGCCGGTCCAACAAACATGCAAACATATTATCCACCTTAATTAATTTAGAAACATTTGCCGCCAAATTGTGGCCACGCTAACAGTGATGCTTTCGCATTCTCACGCGTAAACGGTCTTGAGTGTATTTGCCGAATTTTTATTCACACGCCGCTCCACTGGCTGAAAGGGAGGGAAAAGAAAGAAAGCTTCAGTCCCAACGTTTCCTTTCATCCGTCGCAAGAATAATAGCCGGTCATTGCATTATATTGCCGAGTTTGATGCATGCTCGTCAGGCACGTATACTGCTGCATTTTCTTTCTATATGCTTTTTTTTTTTGTGTGTGTGTGTGGATAGACGGGGAGAACAAAAGTGTACTAGATATTTCCACAGTCCCTTGCGCGCCCTCGAAATATGTTTTTTTTTCTCTCCATCTCGTGTGATGTACCACAGGAATGCCCTGTCAAAGCCACCTATATGAACTGCCGTCCAGTCAACAGCAATTCTCGTATCATCGTTTGCCACGTGGCGCTGATGTGACAGCAGAAGACACACGTGAAAGTGCCGTTGTGACAACTACACAGCCCCGCTTTCTATTGGTGGCGCGCATATTATGTCTCCAACAACGAAGGTTACCTGTATGAAGTCAAAGAAAACGCTGCAGTGGTCGGGACCCTATAGAGATATTTTAGAACGCGCGCGACGCCCTATGCTGCCTAGTGGAGTGCCTGTCACCGGCGATAGGCCACTCGTCCCGTGACAGCTCACAGCCCGGAGACTTTCCTCAGGTTAGCGACGCGAGCGCCCATCTGGATGGATGGATAATACTTTATTTAAGCAAAGGAGTTTGGGACTCGCAGATCCGTGGGCCCCTGCACTGCCCCACTTCACTGGATGAAGCGAGCGAAGGGGCCTCTCGCGGGTCGACACCAAGCGGCGGAAGATGTTCCTTCTGGTTGCGGCTGAACAGTCACCATTCAGTGCAGAAGCATGACCTGTCCGGGGCATGTTAATGCGTGCGAGTCGTGTCTGTGAGACATGTATAAGCGATAGCAAGACAACGTGTGCTACGTGCTACCTACGTGGTAGCAGCTTGCAACTGAAGAACTTGTGTTGCGTTCATAACGAGGGCACTCTGTAATTGTTATTACCTTAAATCGCTTGCTATTGTAACCCGTGCGCAGTCTATTTCTCCTCATTATTAAAAATGCCACTTTGTGTAGCGCGTCTAAGTCCTCGCCGGTCCTTGTTCGCTCGCTGAAATTCGCTGCTGATCTCTGCGCCCCTTCCCCCTTCGTTACAGGCTCTATCGTGGATCGAGTCGACGGCGGCGGAGGTGACGTCAACGGCTCGGGCGTGTAGGCGCCGCTCGTGTGATGGCGCTTCAGGGTTTCAGGGTGGCGGCTACAGTCCAGGGCGCGCTTCTTCCCAGGGGCATCGAAGCAGCCCGGCGTGGGCCGCGCGACGACGCACCCAGTGACCGGCGACTGACTCAGCGGCCCTCCACGATACGATCCGGCCGGGCTTCCGCGAAAAACATCTCACTCGCTGCCAAGCCGCTTTCTCGCGGCGCGCTTCCTCCCTGCGCAGTGACCCATTTTCTGGAGGCGGCGCGCCGCCGCTGCCTCAGCGGCGAAAGCTGTCCGCCGCGCGATTCAATGTCGCTTTCGGGACGGCTCATTATCTTCGCGCTCGTCGGAGCTGTCGCGGAGGCCACGAGCGAGGATCGCGCACGCGCACTTCACGTGCGGCAGGAGACCCGAGACAACACCGGCTTACAAGTGTTGCCCAAGACCGCCTTCTTGGAGTGAACCGGAGTTGCTTGCGGAGCTGGCCGTTAGACGACGGGTTGGGAAAAGTAAAACAAATAATAATAATAATAAATAAATAAATAAATAAATAAATAAATAAATAAATAAATAAATAAATAAATACGTTCCTCATGTGAATGTTTACATGTGGGCAAAAGAAGACAGGGTTGCGCTAAGGCCGTTTGGATGGCCTCTTCCTCACAGGCGCACAAACAACTTTCGTAACGTGTAATTGCAGGTGCTGTGATCTCGGAGAGTAGGTTCGCATCTGACCTGATTAAGGAATGCTGCCAGGGCAAGCCAGCTATAGCACGTAACCGACGCTCTGGAGAAAGAACTTCTCGAATCCACGCTGGGATAACATTGCCCTGCTCACAGTCAGCAAGCGCCTTTCGAAAGGTACGCCATGAAGCATGCTCGAAGGATTGAGTTCTTCTGCACAGCATTATTTGTTCGACTACTACAATTGAAGTCTATGAGTCAGGAAAGAAATGGGCCAGCTAAGCCAGAAATTCAGCGGTGGGTCAGGATTCTTCCGTCTGTGCTGACGGTTCTCAAGCCTCTGTCTGATGCCCTTGCTTGTGAGAATGATGCGGAAATAAACATGGCGCGATCGGCGAATAGCGAAATGCTTGGATCGTTGCGTTGTTCCGAACTCTATAATGTGATTGACAGTATGTGTCCTCCTTTATGTCCTCACGGGTCGTCTTACGCGGACGTCGGCACGAAGCCACATCGATGTCCTTGTGTCATTTTGCTGAACAAATGTACCAGTATCGAGCCCAAGAAATAATGCAAGCACTCGCATGGTATCTTCGTGGTGTCCTCTGTGAAGCGAGAGGTGAAACGTTACGTTCTAGTGAAGGGAACCGAACGGCTTTCTTCACTGGGCCAGGGCCACGTCTACAGGCAAAACCCCGCTGTTCTTTTCCCTCCTCGCGCAGTGGCAGGGAGAGAGAAAAAGAAGCAGTTCCGCTGCATACCTCTATAGGGTACCACAGGGAGCTCTGGTACGACTGCATTCACTGCATTACGCGACGAACGTTTGTTCGCTTACCGGTGGTTGGTAAAACAGCCACAGACAAGATGACAATGAATGACAAGTCTGCAGGGAACATTTGAGTCAAGCAGACCGAGACGCGTACTTATGATTTGCTTTTTTTTTATTTTTTTTTATTTTTTTTTTTTTTTTTAGAAGGCGGTCGTAAGTCGCACCCTTAGTGAAAATGGCTCGCAGAGGAACGGCACGCTCAACAATGGGTCACTCGAGAATTCAGACTGCCGTTTCGGAATCAAGACGTTGGAACCAGCTCAAAAGCTGCTATCATTTCTCCGTTGTCACCAGCTGCCCCCTTCCTCATTGAAAGCGCTCGACTGTACGAAGTCGGACGCGAGAAAAAGAAATAGTTCTTGGACGTTGTTGCACTGCACAGTCAGTAAAAAGAACGTTTCGTAACTCCTAGGACTGAAATATTTCTACAAAAGCCTTTCTTAAGCATGCGCCGATGCCACACTACACACTAGTACTCCATTTATTAAGAAGGAGTCGAACAAAAGGTATAGCAGACAAAGAAAAATATTTTCAGCTCCAGCGCGCCTGTCCAAATAACAGAGGGGATAGGGATCGACAGTACTCGGAAGATTTGCTTTCATCGAGAAAATACTAAATTTATTGCTTACGACAGGCGGAACCTAAGCTCCACCCGAGCCATGGGCCTCTGAGCAGAAAGACGTGAAGCGAAGTTGTTATAACTTGAAAATCTCAGTGGTCTGATTGGACGCAAGGTCTCAGTCCGTTCGGCTTCTGGGAATGACGTCGGGGCTCCGAACCAGACCACAGCAGACGCATAGGCATAAGGCGAAGTATAAAATATTCCGTTTATGAAGATTTAGGTAGTATAAAAATATGCATATCCCTTTACCACGCCGTGCCTACGAACACGCGGGACGACGCAAGGCTGTTTCTTGAGCTAGTTGGTAGAGTTGAAGCGCAAGAAAGACAGGGACGTGAGAGAGACGCAGGGCAAAGCACTCTTTCCTGTGTCTCTCTTACGCCTCTGTCTTTCTTGCGTTTCTGGCTCCGCCAAAATGAACGCTCGAACTTTTTGTCTGGCAAAAAAAAAAAAAAAAAAAGAAAAGGAGAGCAAAAAACAAACAAACAAAATGAGTAGAAATCTCGCATAAAAACACTCTTGTGGCGCTTAGGCATCGATTAAAATCATCGCAAGAATGAGCTATCATCACGCGACAAGTTAGGAAAAACAAAGAGTTCGATATTTGTTCCTTGAGCTGTGGAGATTATCCTGGTGAAGTATAAACTCACCTAATATGAGCCGAGAATTTTGTTTCCCCTTTTGAACTAACCGAGCTCCACCGCATGAGGTGCATCGAGCACCAAATGAGCGTGGTTCTGACGCCAGCATAACAATGCGGTTCCCCACTCGACCCCCGACTCTTCATGACTGCCTCGCACAAAATATTTTGCTGAGTTTTAATGTCAGTTTAATATGCGCGGCGCTGGAGTTGTTTAGGATTGCTTAAATGGCTTGCTGAATAAGCCCTCACAACTTTTTTAAGACATGTAGATGAACGGACAAACGTGGACAGCGCTATTTCCTTGAACTTTTCACGTGCTGCCTCTTTGAAACTGGCAGCCTTGCTATGTTCAAGCTGGTACTATAAATGCCATTGAGCTTTCACGTGGACAAATAATTATTTCTTGCATCAGATAAAGAAGTCTTAATTGCAATTAGAACGGAAAACTCAGTCGAAAACAACTACAGAACCGTATAAAAAATACGACAGAATATTCTGTTGTTCTGGCGTTTACAACAAAGGTTCTGTCCTAAACATCGGAATTTTCTGTAGTTGTTTAGTACCAGCCAGTGGTACTCTTTCTGTTGTACTTTTCGGTTGTAACTACAGAAAATTCTGATCTTTACGACAGAAATCCCGATTGTCACAACAAGGTCAACTGTCAAAAACGGCACAAAAAGTACAAAAAAAATTTGCAGTTTTTTTTTTTCCGACTAGGAAGCCCGTTCTCTGTTTACTTATGGCCGCGCTTGCACGTAGCGGTGCGGAAAAATGTAAACGGAGCACGCTATTTGATTCTAAAATATTTCACTCGTTGCATAATTAAAACTGGCAGGCGTGGTATGTGGCAACCTGTAGTAGACGCCAGTGCTCTTTTACTTGGACAAATACTGTTAGGCTCCAGTGCAGAAAGCGTGATTTTAATTTCAACAGAAAAACGTGCTCCGTTTACTTATGTCCGCACCGGTACATGTGACGTTTACTTATGTCTGAGCGCGAGGCTTTCCTTTAACTATTGTTATTTTTTTTTTCAATCCAGCGCTGTAATTTTACCCTGCGACCTTATATTGCTCACTTTTTTTTTTTGTTGTTGTTGTTGGCCAACACCAGCAGACGCAGCAGCCGCATCAACAGCGTCCAAAAAAATGCATCCATGCGTATATACCCAGAAATTAGATGCCTTTTCGGAGTAGCGGACCGCGAACCTCCAGCTCGCGATTTCTTTTTCTCAGAGATGCTACGCATAGTTATTATCGTGTTCAGTATCATAAATGACTTCCTCTTTTGCGGCATTATGGCGTTGAACAACTCAGAACGCCCCATGACCTGCCTGTTTTCGGGTACCTTTTTACTTAGATGACATCCTTTGTTCCGCGTTCTCGGAATCGTCGCAAAAGGCGCTAACGGACCCAAATGAAACCTCCCCCCCCCCCCCCCCCCTTCCCTCCCTTATTCAAACTAGCCGGTTTCCCATACATCGTGTATTTTATTTTTTCTCTCGTCTCGCACGCATCGGCGCGCAGGTTGTCCACGACTGCTTCACGGCGCCCATCCAGTGCCGAGTGAATTAATGGTGCCGCCCGTGACTGGTTGCCAGCAGCGGCATCCACCCGTCGGCGCAGGCTGTTTGCAAACACCGGATGCCGCCGTCGCGTGCTCGGCTTGGCAACCGCCAAGGAAGCGCGCGCAGCAGAGAAACGCCCTCTCCTCCCCACCGGCGGACACGTTTCTCCCTACCTTGCTCGGGGAATGTGTCGCGCCAAGCGTTGCCAACGCGCCGTTCCCCGCGCACTACCAACGCGCGTATTCCGCTCACGGCAGTCAGGCGCTGCTATTTGAGGTGCGCTTGTACGAGCGTATTTATACTCTGCCGAGAGGGAGGGAGACTCGCAGGTCGGGTTGCACGCGAAGGTGCCTCGAGTGCAGCTGTTTTCCTGTCTTTTTTGCTGTCCGTGGTTTCACTTTGCGAGAACAAGGTGGAGTATATTTGCACTTTAAATAAATCGCTTCACTGCATACTGTTGAGGAACACGCGTTCGGCGTTGCATACAAGTGCAACACTGCAGTTACGTACGTGGCTTGAGGCGAATATTTTCTTCTTCCGACAATGCACGCCTCCTTCATGAATACGCGCATACAAACGGGCAGCACGTAAATTCACTAATAGTGCGTATTGCATTTGCATGGTCAACCTTAAACTAACGACCAATTATATTCTTATAACTTGTACTAGATTCTCCTCTGCATGATTCTGGGCAGACTTCTTGCCCAGTGCATTCACGCATACTTAGTTTAGCTTTCCACAATTTGATGGTAAATGCATGGTGTGACACTCGGGCTGAACTTTGCATTAACGCCCAAGAAACAAAACAGCATGGTGCGAAACGTTTGCCGCTAAGAAATGTCTAGGCACAATTAGTCAAATGAGCGCGAAATGGCAGCAATCAGCCTCAAACGCGACGATGCTGAGCCCTAAGCGCGATGCTTTCTGCTCGTGATTACTGGCGGTGCGTTATTTTGAAGAGGGGACGCAGTTTTTTTTTTTTTTTTTTTTTTTTTTTTTTTTTTTTGTCTCAGTGTCTCCTAAAGCACGCATTTCACTTCGCGGCAGTTAAGTGGGAAAGCATCGCTGGCTGCCGTTTCGACAGCCGTGGCCAGAATACAGTAAAGGAACAATGGACAGCTTAAAAAGCCGGCACTTCTGCAAGGCTCTATTCTCGACGGAAACGAAAAGCAAGGGGAAAATCACCGTCACTTCCATTAAAAGGACAGTCTGTGCAACTCCATCCAAGCTTTATACCTGTAATAAATGTCTATTGTATATGTCTTTCTCGCGGTACGTTGATGTTCGTTCCGCAAAACAACAACAAAAAAGTGAATTTTTCTAGGGAACATTTCATTGAAAGTGCTTCTCTCCACAGGAGTCCATCCCTTGACGCCTACGTCGGAAATGACTCCATGGTCACCTTTCAGCATCAAATGCTGCTGTAACTTTCCCTCTGAGATCCACGACCTCCAAAAGCCTAATTCAGTGAACGCGGTTCCTCTGTGGGTCCTTTATTCGTGTGCCGTTTTCTAACTTAGGAAAATTCCATTTTTCAATAAAATGGCGTCTTCGTCGTTATCTTACATGTCACCTTCTTTTTGTCCTGATCATACATTTAAAAGAAAGCACTCAAGTGCTCCCATATGCATTGCCTCTTCGATAGTAAGGCCCGTCTACAGGTGCTCGCCAGGGCAGCTCTAGCACATATTCGTCCTCATTCGCCGAAGCAACAATCAGGTACGGAGTGTCTAATTCGACGAAACGAAGTCGCCGTCGTGCGCACGTTTTCGGAGCGCCCCCACACTTGCCCGCAACGTATGCACGCTCATTGTTCCCCAACGTAGCCGGTGGCGCGCGCGGAGAACTCTGCTTGACCTTCGTCTTTGTCCGAGACGTAAGGTCAGCCCTTGCCGCACAGCACGCTGGCGCCCGAGGGCGTATACGCTACGCCCGCCGCCTCCACCTCGCGCACAGGGCAGCCATTGCTGCGGCGATTCCTATCGCTCGTTTCCCCCTTTGCTTGCCGCGATCTCGGCTGGCAGCGCGAGCCAAACAGCGAGGCGAGCTGCACCCAAGTATTTGAAAGCGCGCCATGGTCAAGGCAGCGCAGGGAACGGCGGAAGCGCCGACAAAGAGGCCCCACATGTTGGGCCCAGCCATCGAGGCCAGCCATTGTGGGCTGCCGGCTAATTGTGCGCCGCGGATGCAACGGACGCCTGCATGATGCGACAGTCGCCCACAGTTGTGACCACCGCGCGTATTGGCGATCCCTGTCGGCCATTGCCATTGTCACAGAGTTCCCGCACGGTGCGGTCACTCCGCCGAAAAGGCGCGCCCTTGTGTGGCGGTGAGCCGTGACATTTGAAACGAACACGCAGCGAGCGCCCATGCCTCTCTATATTTTATTTTTTTTTCCTCGTGGCACGCGATCCGTTGATGTGGGAGGGCATGTGTCCCGGCAAATTCCAGAGAATACGCGTTAGCACGCATCGCTTTTCGTAACCGACTAGAATGTAGAAATGCGAAGAACAAACGTTTTCAGACGTTATACCATCAAGCCTAGAACCTTGATTGAATGCACATGGTGGAAGATGCAACCTGTCCGCCTTGCCTATTTCCTTTGTCTGCATTGTCATCGGTGACCAAATAAGGGCGACATGACTTCGTAATGGTTCATGGAGTGAAATGTCTAACCACTGCTGTCAATGTGCCATACCAGCGTCGGCAGATAGTATAACGAATGTGGATCGCAAGTCCACGTATACATAACACCACCAGGCAGCACTACGGAAGCAGAAAATGCAACTTCACTCAGGTAGTGTAGTGTGACGACCAGTTTCTTCTAAGAATCCGGGCTCTGAACCCGCGGTTCACAAACTGGGAGCGACATGACATTTCACTTCACCTCGTTCGCACCATGTCTTGGTAGATTTCATTTACGTTTTTTTCCTCGTTAAACTCAATTTGTCCAGCTGGTGTGCTGGGCTACTCGGTGCCCTCATTATTCTGGATGTGACGAAGCGAAAAATGCAAGCTGCTATACGTATCCAGCCTTCTTTTCTTTTTTTTTTTTTTGTTTTACATAATCGGATTGACATACAACTATCGAAACCTTTCAATGATCGCGGTGCTCTCGTCCGTAGGGAATATTGGCTCTCCTCGGTGCTTGCAGCGTGGCCAGTAGATTGTTTTCTTTCTTTTGCCAAGTAGACTAGAGAATTTCTGCATGTATTTTGATGTCCCAAATTAAAAGTAAGGGCACTACATAAGGGGAAGAAATAAATTGAACCGGAACAAGATTCTTAGCAAGCTGCATGGTGCAGACCGAAGTGAGATGCATGCAAATGATAAACATGAAGAAAGGAAGTACGACTAGCACGGGAATGCCGTTGAACAAGAGTCGCATTTAGAGAGTACTTCCCACCAAAGTTGAGAAAAGAACATTTAAACATTGACTAAGTCCAGACACTCTGTAGAAGCTTTCTTTGAAACTCACAACCCGTGGTCATGGCAGTCCTCTAAAGTATCGCATTCAATGGTGTTAATTGTCTTCCGGAACCACGCGCACGCAAGTATACATACAAGACTGAAATGGGCAGTGCATTACTTCCAAACGCATACAACGTGACCGATTACGTTTAGCATTACCAAAATGCTCTGCGATTTCGTTCACACATGCGCAACATCATCAGTAGACAGTAGCTACCGAAAACCTATCGACAGCGAGGCTATTTCTGAGTATACGTTGCGGTAACCGAAGGCGTCAAGGAAACTTTACACAGTCTTCACTGCATGGATGAATTAAATAGAACGCGCGCGAATGGTCCTCCGATCAGCCGTGCCAGAGTACTTTTTTTTTTTTATTTGGTCTGTATGGTTTCACGTCTCAAAAGCATCTCAAGCTTTGAGAGACGCCGTAGTGGAGAGCTGCGAATATCTTTGACCACGTGAGCTCCCTTCACGGGCACTGACATTGGACAGCACACAGGCACCTCCATCAAAACGTGGCCGCCGAGACCGGTGCCGGATCAGCGTACTAAGTATCAGCGATCGGATCGTCCGATAACCACTGAGCCACCACAACAGGTGCTTTTCTGTACTCCAGGGCAGGCCGTAAAAAATGATGATGATGGATTATAATAGGACAGCTTTGGCCGCACACAGGAACAGATGTTAGTCTTTGTTAAAATCGTAGAGTCCAGGGGATCTGCTTCTGAGCCACTTCGTGCGGCTCGTAATGCAATTCCAGTGTTCCGAATCTCTTGATGGTAAGAAGATTTTTTACTCGACCCTCTCCAATGGGAAGGACCTCCACTAATACTAAATCAGCGCCACTACACGGCTGAGAATCAGAACCCCCGTAGCTCTACACTTTTGATAAAGGCTGTACCTATACCGCCAGTGTTCACACAGGTGGTAATGGGGACCGAGCCCCAATTCATCTGGTCCCGCACGCGAAGTTGACGAGTAATATTCAACTTTAGCGTTTCCTGCCTGTGCACCAAAAGAAACGTGCAAGCGGAGGCGCTGTGCGCACGTGCCTCGGTTTGCTACGAGCACGATGTGCCTGTGACAAAGGTATACTATACGAGGCGATTACGCCTGCCCTATGTCGGCCAACGTTTATGGACCGCCTTAAGATAAGGACTGTTAACCCGACATCAAATCCCTTGTTCCCTGAAATCACCCGGCCAGGAATTTTTCCAACGTGATCATAAGCCTTGAGTCCCATTTATGGTCATGTGTGTCTTCCCCGCAAGCCACCGCAAGCAAGCTGAAGTGTTTCAGATGTGTGTGCTAATACCAGGACAACTAAAAGAAAATTACATCAAGTGCCGGGCTTCAAGCAGCTTACTGTTGCCTACACTTTCTCAGAGTATAAAATGTATTCTCACTATACACGTTCCAATCACACCAATTGTAATACCAGCTAAGCAGATCATTCGCCGTCACACGCTGTAAACCGCAAAACGAAATTTAATCGCGGAGGAGCGTTCAAGTCCTTGCACTTTCATGGCCGCGTAGAATTTGCATGTTAAAAACGGTGGCGAGAAGACTGCGAAAATATTCACCCATCTGTGAAATATTTCCACCAAGGAAGCTTGCATTTTTTTCTTCTTTTTTTTACCCAAAGCCAGCACTGCACATCCTGCAATGCGTGGTGCGACAAAGTTCCTTCCAGTATTTTTTCTCCGGACAACGCTGAGATCCGCTCATCCGCGCGAAAGAAAGGCCGCCATATCATGTTACAGGGGATCCAGAGACCATGCGGACTGCACGAGAACGAACGTGAAGACGCAGAAGCTCAGACAGCCCTCGGCGATGACGTGCGAACAGGGATACTATTTTCGAGACGGGGCGATACCTGTACTCTTTCCGCCTTCAGGTGCAGTGCGAAAATCACGCTGGGAACAACCAGGCATTCGACACAGTCGTTTTCAAATGTCGAACCCAACCACGGCTCTAAAAAATGGGCGTGGTATTCAGCGCCTCCGCGTAAGGTTGTTTCACATGATGCGATTTTCGCCGTAGCATAGTGCGATTTCAGCCGAACAGTGGCAGCGGCAGACTTTCAACGAGTTGGTCGCACAGTCGCAGCGATCGTCGCGAACGAAGCGGCCGCCAGCCAATAGAATTCCGAGACGTGATATCACAGGAAGCGACGTAGCAGGAACCGTCGAAACTGCATCAGAGGTAATTTTCACTCGGTTTGGAGGCGCTGCTGCCGTGTTCGGTATCACCGGAAAAAAAACTAATTCTTGTTATCGGTTGGACTGAATCTGTCTCATCCACCGATGTCTCGAAGTGGACGCATTCACCACGGCGTTTCTGTTCTTTACGTGGTAACCTTTCTCCAAGAGCAGAAGGTGCCGCCGATTGAAGCCAAGCGCCCGCTTGACCGTTCTTATCCCCGTATCTGCTATAGTTGCGGTTGTTTTCGTTTACCAAACAACATATGACACATGCCCACACAGGGGATCAACCAAGAATTCTTGCTTCTAGCAACTGCTTCTTTCTTTTTTCTTTTTCGAGAAGACGGAGAAGCTCAAGGAGCGAGTGTGTACGTATTACTTGTGTATTAAATTGCGGGCGAGCTGAAGCAATGTTGAAAAGCGCACTAAAACGGAAAGAATCCACTTAAATATGCCTTTTTTTTTATATAGGGCTTCATGGGGGGGGGGGGGGGGGGTCAATAAAGTGTACATAAATAATAAGCGTGTTCTACATTGCTATTGATAAATTATGCCGCTCGTGTCGCACCGACAGAAATCGCAGCCGCCGCAATCAAGAAATGGCTGTTGCGATTGGCGCCGCACTGCGACTGGGCCGAAATTTTTCGTGCTCATCGCATCATGTGAAACGTTCTTATTAAGCCTTTTGGGCCGAGACTGGGCCTAACTTTCACGAGGCGGAGCTCAGTGCGACTCCCAGACTCTACAAAATCTGCCTCTTGTCATATCTTTGAAATGGAGGACCATGTAATCTCGGTTTTCATCTCGTATGCGCGGGAAAGGCGAGTGCTAGCCGCACCTTTGGCGTGTTTCGATGGCAGGCCATTGTCGGAGGACCTCGCACTGGGCAGCCGGCCAGCTGCTTCGAGAGGCTCTCCAGGCAGTTAGGATGTTCCTTCGCTTCTCAAGCAGCGCGGATCTCGGCTCGCGGTTGTGATAAGGGCCTCTGACGACGTGTTTGTGCATATTCACACCTCCTATCAGTCCACACTGGTGGCCCCTTCCACCCCCTCTTCATTTCCCCCAGTGCTGAGCAGCAGGCTCGGGCCGCTCTCTATCCTGTCTAAGAGAATCTCAATAAAGACTAGTCTTTCGCATTTCCGTCCAGGCAAAAATTGGCCGAATCTTGTGGACGCGATACGGCTTTTATTTTTAAAATAAAAAACAATGACGGATCATTTTCACCATGTACTTCTTGTACAATAGGCGTTTCTCGGCCGTTGTAAGGCGTGAAAGTTAAAAGCGATGCTTAACAACGACAAAAAAAAAAAAAAAAAAAAAAAAGAAAGAAAGAAAGAAAGAACATTCTCAAAGTTTATAAAATAGGCGATAAAAGAAAAGAGCACGAATTGTTCAACCTTAATCACGCTCACTCGTTACACTCAGTAGTTCTTCACCTGTTCACTTGATTGTGTTCGCGTGCTTGTGTTGGCAGCCCCAAAACGGTTCTTCAGCATTCGTATTTCATATATTAGAAGACGCTCGAGACAATACGTGCGAGTCGCACCCATGGCGACAGTGACACCACTCCTCCTATAGGGCGGAGAGTTTGGACCTATAACTGGAAGCTTCCTCAGCCCGCCTTTGTACCGCACACAGTGCAAGTCCGTAGGGCAGATCGTAGTGCGCGAGCTCCTCTGGCAACTCGGGTTTGTGTAGAAATCAAGAATCTGGACGTCGATCTAGGAGTCATCTTCAAATTGCAAGTCATGGGCTATATATATCTAGGGATGTTCTCATGAAGTTGCCATGCTACGGTGACAATGTCAGGAGTCAGCGAGGGCCTGAAATAAGAAGCCTTCACAAATGGCTTATTGTGAGGAGGCTCTTTTCTTCAAGGCCTAACAAATTATAGAGCGCGTTAAGCTCACGTTATAAAACTACCGCTCAAAGTTTAACCACTGTACTCTTCGCTGAGACGTCTAAACCTTTCGTCGGTGAGCTTGGCTGAATGCGAGCTTTCTCCGCTGTTGATTAAAACAGAAAAAAGATGGTCAGGCACATGGACCAGTAAACTGCGACTAATGACAAACTTTCCTAGAATTGATCCTCCGCTTACGTTCTCGGTCGTGCCCCCGGCTCTCCTTCATTGAGACGCCGGCGATGCTGCTCTCTTTGCTCTGTTTTGAAAAAAGAAATAGTTGCAAAATTTCTCGGCGAAAAGGGCGACCGCTCATCCTCAACATGGCCAGATACCCCTGATTATCGGTTACCGATTCCATTTTTTTTTTCTCAGTAATCTGTAAGCCAAATCGGAAAGTACAGTTGTTGGTGAGATACGTGCGACTGTCGCGTTAGTGGTATAAATTGCGTTACTAGATAGTGTCAGTGCGTCGTAACGATGTTTTCAGGCTTTCAGAATGTCATTCCCGAGAGAAAAAATGATACCTGGAGGAGCGCCTGGGCGTGTAACGATGGAAATAAAATGCACGTCTCTAATACGGATACGTAATAGTGCGCGAGTGTTTTTGACATGAAATGATACGGAAACGGAATCACGTAGAAGCGAAAATATTTAATTGTCCAGTCTGGAAATATGGGCGAAGGCTATTTTTAGCCAGTTATTACCATTTCCCTCAGTCAAGCGAATATTACGGCTCGGTGGTCGCATTGCATAGGCTTGCTGATCCGACATCGCGAGAGGTTCTATGGCGGCGTTCCTGTAGTTTTCTCGTTTACTGTGCTCAAGCCGGTGCTACTAGAAGAACCCGCACCGCTTTTCCTTACGCACATCCTTCCACAAACAGGAGCACAGGCAAGATCAACGACGCTTGCCCCCTCCCCACACCTCTATGTAGCTCCATTTCAGGCTTAAACACAGGACATCAAATGAGCCTTCCTTTCTTTCCTTCAGTCAAACTGGATGAGACTGGGAAGTCTACGGCACTCATCGAAAGCGCGCGACACTCCGACCAAAGAGCTCCGCGTGCCTTGTGAACCGGCCAAATTGTCGCAGCCATGCCCTTTGTCGCGGGACGATATGCGGTACCGCATTCGGTGACGGGCGCGCATTGATCGCGTCGTGGCGGGCACGTGCGCGGAGTCTCCAGATGCGGAAACGCAAGAGAGCTAGCTAGCCTTTCGCTGCGTTTGTCGCGGAGCGGTTTTTGTATGCAGCGTGCACCATTCGCGCCGTCACCCTGGCGTCGCGTATACATACACACACGCGCGAGCCACTCGGCTGCCATGCGCCGTGTGACGTGGTGGCGTTTCATTTGGCCGCCGAGCGAAGCCTTGGCGTCGTCGGCCGGTGCACGGGCAAGGCCGTCGCCGCGCGGCGGCCGTCTCGCGCTCACGACCGCGGAACGAGGTCGGCCGGACTCATTTGCATGGGGCCCCCATCGCGGCGGCGGCCGTCGGGTGGCTTCTCAAGAACGGCTCGCGCTGGCCGCGCTCAGCGAAGCCATCGCTGTTGCCTCTGCGCCAGGACGTCTACCCGCCGCTCGGGAACAGCGGATGCCTCTGTGGGTCCGACCAGGGCGCTTTGCATGCGGGCCCATCCAGAAACGCGCACCCCGCACTCCCCGCCATTTGCATCCCACGGTGGGCGACAGAGCCACTCGGTCTTATATGCTTCGTAAAGGCATTCTCTCGCTCTGCACCGACTTGATGGACTTGGCCCCTCGGTTGTGTGGCATCTCTTTCCTCCCTCTTTTTTTCTTTTTTTTCCTACGGATATCGACGACTAGCGATTTTCAAGTCGCTCTTGCCGCTGACAGCATGCGGGGTGGGCGAGTGCAGCGCCGACGTTCCCATCCTTCCCAACTTTCACGCGGCGTTGAAGGCGACGAGCTTTCTTCCCGAAAGCTGGGAGGACGCCTCGATAAAGATGCTTCCCTTTTTCTCTGGTTGCCATAGCCGTACCGTTGAAATAAGTGCGCGCTTAATGATTGCTAAATAAAGAACACGTATCCCGAGCGATTCACCGAAGCGCGAGAAGAATGACGCGCAAAAGATATCCTTGAGTTCACAGTGCCTCGTCGAGGCTGGAGACGTAAAGATGTCCTTCGCTCGGTAAATGAATTCATGCCTCTCGACTGCCGTTTAATATCCTAGATCAGATAGCTGACCGTGATAAAGCGGCCGGTCTCGCATTACAGGATCCTTGATTTCCTCTCCTGCGTACGTCGCCCTGGCTGCAGGACGGGACGCTTTATGTTATGAACGTCCGCCACTTCGACAGTGCCCGTACTCTCGAATGCATAGCAGTTAACGGTGACGCTAAACATTCTATGGGTTGGCACATTTTACCTTCCCTGCTTAACCGCGCGCTTGATTTACTACAGAGAGAGCGTTCCGAAATAAATTGAAACAACCATCCGTAGAAAGGTGATGGCAGTCGCTGGTGCAGAGAATGCATTAGGAAAAACGCTTTCAGGTTTTCGCGTAGAGCTTTCTGGTGGGGCTTTGCAAAGCGCAAATGATGACGCCCGACAGGCTATAGTTCCTCCTTCACTGGGCTCATCTTATTGAACCGAGGGTAGAGGGTACGAAAAAGAGAGAGAGAGAGAGAGAGAGAGAGAGAGGGAGAGAGAGAGAGAGAGAGAGAGAGAGAGAGAGAGAGAGAGAGAGAGAGAGAGAGAGAGAGAGAGAGAGAGAGAGAGAGAGAGAGAGAGAAAGGCATGGTGTAGTCTCCGTAAGCGCCGTATCGCACATGTTTCTGATTACGCTGGGACTCTAGCGGTAATGGCGCGTACTTGGTCGCACTTTCAAAGTTAAATGTATTGGTCGCTCTTGCCTCCGCACTTGAAAAATGCAGCCCATGATCTGATCGTAGTACTTTTCCCAGGGCCGTCTATGGGTCTCGAGGGCAAGCGCGTTTTTATATATACCTGCCCGCGCAGACCATGCCTTGTATGCACGCGCACTGCGTTCTCAGCTTCTGGCTTCCACTCCCTTCATCCATTTCATCACGCTGCGGCTCAGGACACTGGCTTAGCTAAGCCACATTGTGCCTGGAGAAAGCGTCTGGTTCATGGTGACGCAGTTTCGGCGTTAAATGAAAACAAAAAAACAATTTTAGATTATCTTAGGGTGCGGTTCCTGTACGTACCTCGTCAAAATCCTGCGCATGATTTTGAGTTCGTGAGATGAGTTTCGTGCGTTTTGGTTCTTTCTTGTTTCGCGCTCATATAATCCGGTTGGCTACTAGGGAAACACGTACAGTGGTCATTAAATTCTGCCTCTCGCTTTTCCCAGACAAAGAGAGTTACCTCACATACCCTTTCTTCATTTGGCCCGCGTCGATCGGTTACCACAAGGTTGCCGCCAAGACGGCACTTCGCTGTAGCGAACGGAGGTTTTTTTTTAGGCTATCTATGGAAGTCCAAGAAATAAAACGCAGATGTAGCCGCCACCAGCTGTTCTCGCTACAAGACTGCGGCCATCGACAATAGGATACACCGACATTCACTTTCAAACAATGATGTCACCTCGTGGCGTCATCTTGACGTCATGAAGTCCAATCCAGTGGCGGAAAAAATACAAGTGCAATTTTCTTAGCCGTATATGTGTCTTTTGCAGCCGGACAAACATCAGCCACAGAACCCGAACGAGCCACAATATGAATTTTTACCGACCACAAAAACTGGACGTAGTTGATCTCAGCTCCCCCAGCCACACATAGGCTGCAAATTAGCATCTGTCATGCCTCTCTGTCTGTCTGCATGTGTCCGTCTCAGTTCTGTCCTCTATGTCTACGACCAGCCCAGCCAGTGAGACGGCAGCCTGTTTTGCGCACTGTCCAGAGCTTCTCCAGCTAATTATACAGGATGGTGAATAGCCCTATGTGATGGGGCACGCTCATTCTGATATTCCTTTCCGGAGTACAAGCCCAAAACGACGTCTGGGTAGACGCTGCATGTACAACGCATTCCCGCAAGCTGTAGCACTTGGTTACAATTTAATCCTACCCCACCCCTTAACTCATCGTCTTCCATCGGGTTGTACGCCTGAATAGAAAGAGGAGACCGCCATCGTCCTATGCCTTGCACATTCGGATGCCCCATTTTGTCCTTAGCGATTCAAAAACAGTTTTGTCCAACTCTGCCATGGTAGGATTCACACTCATGCCTGGCGCTTGTTGAGCATCACCACCCAAAATTTACCACTCAGGGTAGAGTTCCTGTGGGTGCTGGCTCACTCTGGGAATCCCGGAAACGAGGCTGCCGATAAATTGGCTCTAGGTTTAATTAGCCAGGCTCAGGACAGCTTCGATCTGGGCTTCTCGAGGGAGCGGGCGCACACCTTAGCAGAGCTCACACAAATACCCCGTTTGGACCCTCGGACTTACCCCACCCTCCATTTCTCCCTTACCTACCCTCCGCAGATCCTCTAGAGACGCCTTCAGACCCCATTCTCTACCGTCTCCTCAGCTGCTATCCCACTGTCGTGGGGCCTCATCCTTTTCGGCTGGCTTGCTGACTGGGAGGTCCTGCTCTCGTGTCCGGACCGTCACAACTGAACGTCATGAAGAAATGAACGCTTGACGTAGCGCAGGGCCGTGCGGTGGCCCAGGGACCCGGGAGGGTCTAAAACTGATTTGCTTAAAGTTTTTTTCTCGCTCTCTCCTGTCCGGACACAAGTACAAATAAATAATCTCAGCGGCAACGATATGGGACATTTATGCCGCTTTTTCGTCGACAAAACTAGTGCATAACCCAGCATGTATAGATATTGGTGTTCGCGCAAGTGTTAAGTTTATGCCGGAACTAGTTAAGGAGACAACGCACAAAGCTGCGTTCAGTATAAAGAGAAGCCATCGTTTTCCACCCTATCCCTCTTGCTAGGTGCTGGAAAGATTACCTTGTGCGAGAAGATCTCTCATTAATGCGGATGTAAGTGACACACTCGGAGGCCGGAGGCTGCGGCGCACAAACACGGGGGACGAACTTGTGATTAGCACGCGATATTCACCAGGGGAGCGAGCGACAAGGCCGCGAATCGAGAAACTGGGGTTGGCGGCCTGCAAGGCCAACCAGCGCTCGCCTCCTTTCCAGCGGCGACGCGACAATGGCTTGCGTCATTCGGCAGCGCTTGCTCTGCGCCCCGCGAACGCACACCGCCCTGACAACTGGCTTCCGCAAAGAAATCACTTCGCCGGAGGCTGCCAGGCTGTATTTATGCGCCCCTTTTGTGTCGGACCTCCGTGTTCAGTGGAGCCCATTTCGGTCATTTTACTAGAGCCTCACTTCCTCCTCGTTGTGCCGAAAGGTGGGGTCGATCTTCTCTCGGATTGACTTTGATAACTCCAGTCGGATACAACCCATGAGGATATGAAAAACGTCTCCAGGATACAACGAGTCTATGATACGTCTGCAGTGACCACCGCACACATTTACTCCGTGACAGAAAATAGTCCGCTGCTAAGGCTTCTCTGGTTACCTTAATGAAAAGCTAATCAGTCATATACTAAATTATAAGCTCAAGAATGGTCGATGCCTCTGGCTTGCTTGGAAGTCAGATATTAAAAACCGTTCTGTTCACTTTAAGCGGAGTAATACACACGCCGCGTGCAGTTACCAACTGCTGTTTCTAAGTTGTATCGTACTACACAGTGTGCATGGCGCCACCACGTGTCAGGCTTGAATGCCGAATCAAACATCCTATTAGATGAAGGTGAATGAATGACTTAATTACTGGACGGCTGCAATATGATAACCCGCTCGTCACAGCTTATGCAAGCTAGCTATAGGCACTGTGTTTGCAGTTTTAGTGCGCTATGACTTTGATTACTGCAGAAGTTCTTGCGCTTAAATTTGACGAGAAACTTTGTTGTGTGGCAGCCAGTGTAGGTAGGTCATCAGGATAACGAATGACGGATTCAGGAATATCGAGAAGGTTGCATGCACAACGAGCGTGTTAGGAAAACTTCACATGAGAGGCATCATGCGATGTTTTTCTAGCACGCAGCGATGGGAACAAAGACCATGGTCACTGCACGTCACTCGACTATCGTTCAGTCCTTTTTGACGACACTCCATTTACATCGTGCGATGTTGGCGAATGATAAAGAAATGTTTTTTTTTCTTTTTTTTTTTTTTTTTTTTTTATGGAGCCGGCCTTTTTTCTATGTGGGAACATAATATGAACATTTCGAGCACTTCTCGCTATCACCGCCGCAATCAACGTATGTAGCTACAGAAATTAAATGTTTGCGCATTAATTTGCTGCAAAGAAATTGTCTGTGTCACTGAAACTGCTTTTAACGCCTGGCAAAGTGGTCGCAGGTGTGGCACAAACAAGGCAACGACCGACTAAGGCTCTCCACACTTGAGATGTTTCCGAGATCGCCTAGTCCGTACGTAAATAGCCACGGCAGTAAAGTATGCACACAAATGCAGCTGCTCTCATCTTGTTGCATTCCGTGAATTGCGACCCCCTCAGGCGTCCTATTATTTCTTTGTTTATGCCTTGACCGGTTCTCTTTCGCAGACAGTGCATGATAGCTATGCCCTTGACGGTGTCACTCAGCGCACAGCGGGAAGGACGTGTTCAGAATGTTTTAAGCGCATAAAATCAAGTAAAAGTGCATGTATCTTGATGTCTCTTCAACGAGAAACCAAGTTACATCCATCTTTACGGCCCGGACAACGCCAGGAAGAAACACGTGCACACAGTAAAGCACTCAGTTCAGAGCTCGCTGCGACAACCAACAAAACAGTTTCAACGTTGAATAGTTTGAAAACTTACGCTTTCCTGCAGTACGTTCTTTGAACAATTTTGTATAACAGAGGGAGGTTAAAACAAGACACAACCGTAATTTCATACATACATACATATATTAAGACAAATATCTGTGAATATGTTCACTTGTAAGAATCCTTCTTTGAGGACAGCAGAATATGCTTTTCGGTCCAACATCACTGTTTCATGCTATTATATGCATTCACGTGTCTCGAGTGCAGTGTCCGCTTTGGAGAGTTCTTTATGTTAGTTGTATACAAAAGTATATTTTGTCCGACTCAAATGTCGTTTCGGAACTTGCAGCCGACAGCTGGCGCCAGACAAAGTGCCATATACTCAAAAGTGCTCGCGCGTATACGAAGACAAGCGCATGCGACAGACACAGTGCTGGCAAGTGAGGTACCGTTCTAACACTCGAACCCTTCTGAGAGCCCGGCCCTTGACACACTGACATAGGATAGCGCCTGGCTAACTCCGACATAAACTAGGCAGATTACACGAGTATCGCGTTAGATTGTGCGTCCTACGCAGAACACAGGATTATATACGTATATAAAGGTCAAGAAAACTACAACAGTAAAAAAAAAAGCACAAAAACTAAGATTAATCAACGACCACTAATAAGAAACGCTGCAACTATGCCTTAACGCATCGACTTTCACAGACTGTGCTCCGTCAGCGCAAATCGATGTATTAAACGCTTTGCTACGCAACTGCTGCCCTTAAAAGGACAACAAGCATTGAAGCCCTGAAGCACTTTTTTACAGAAAGTACTGAAGCACCGTGAGTATGCAGCGAGCGGTAGCATCTTCGTTCCTGCGAGTGTATACAACGCGTACTGAAGGAATGCTGAAGGCTGGTTAGCGCCGCTCACCGCGATCAAAGTGCTCACAGCGCAGTCTCAGCACTGGCGCGTAGCTCGGAACAAGGAACAAAAGGATAACGCTTGGCGCGCTTCTTCGCCAAGAGGGCGTGCACCCTCGGCGTCAGCTGACGGCGTCGCCAAGTGAGGAAGAGGACCGGGTGCGCGCGACCACCGCTTGGCGCCCTGCGCGCTTCCCCGTCACGCGTGACGCTCGGTCGGCGAAAGCGCTTCCCAAAATAGCGCCGCCGCGCGGCAGTGGTCGTCGCGCACAGATGTCGCCCACGACGGTGCGGCGGCGCGCGCGCCGCGCGTGCGAACGCGGGTTCCGGCCCGTGGCGGCACTCACCGAGTGTGTGCGAGTATCCGGCGTCGAGGAGTATCCCATAGGAGCCGCACGACTAGCCGGGGCGCGAGTGGCGGCGACGCTGGCGTCCCGTGCGGGCAGCTGGGAACGGCCTTGGCTTCCCCCCCTCCTGTCTACGGAAGTCCGCTCACCTTGGCCCATCGCGTTCTTCGTGGCGGACGCAACGTCTCCGACTTGGTTCGCGGCCACCCGCACGCCCGCCAGTCGGCCCCCAAGTCCCAGGGTCGACGGCGGCAGCGCACGGGGCAGCGCCGTCGGAACGCTCCCACGGCGACGACGGAGAGCGACGCAGCCCAGCTCGGGCTTTGGCGCGCCGCATGCCTCCGTGCCGTTTCCGGAATACGCAGTGGCAGCCACTGCCCTGCCACGTTCACTGGCAGCACTTTTAGCTCGCGTGTAAGCCGTGAACGATTTTTAGTTCACTGGTCTCACTTACGTATCACCTCGCTTTGCCCAGCATCACTGTTGCTTCACGCAAGTGCCCCCCCCCCCCCTTCCCTTCCCTTGACTTTCGCTTCACATCATCCCACACTCGAGACAGCTGCTCTATTTTTGGTCGCATGTACTGGTCTTGAATGGCGGCCATTTTTAACGTGCTGTTCACGTAAGGCCACAGGTGCTACTCCAATGTGTACAGCCTTTTCTAACAGTACTCTTCGGCATGTATGCTTCGCCAACGTTCAAATGCTCTGGAAGGACGAAGGACAGGGGGACTCTCGTCCTCGCCCCGTCGAAAATTGCGGCTTCCACGCATGCTACAGCAGCTCCACTGCACGAAGTGAAAGCAAATCCCCGGGTCCTTTCTTTGAGGCAAAGGCCGTACATTCTAACCGCTCTCATTTCAAGTTTTCACTGGAAATACAGTATCGAATAACGCACTGCCTGTGAGCACAAAAGTAACGAAACGAATCATGATTACAACCTGTCCAGAATTGCACGCGTTTCACATTAGAGGTCGCTTCAAGGAAACACCTCGGGAAGGCAGAGAGAGGGAAATGGAGAAACTGTGTTGCCCTCCGGAGTGCACATATGGAGAGGAGGTATCGCCACTAGCATCTGGGCTCACTAGTTCTAAGGAGAAATGAAGCGAGGTAATTTCTTATTCGTTTTGAAAAGCCTCTTCGGCGTGGCAACAGGCATGAGACATGTTGCGAAAAAAATATATATAACATCACAGAGCGACATTTACAGCTATATTTTTTGGAAGTCCGTGATGGTCTACCCAACTGGCCTGCAAAGCAACCCTGCTAAGCTTTGGTTTCTCTCTCGAGTAGCGCTGTTGATTGAAAGCTGCTTCGAGAAAGAAACGCTACGAGGAACGAAAGGTGAACGTGACGCCTCATTCTCATGTTAGGAGGTTCAGAAACAAGGAGTGAAGGATGACTTGCTCTAAGCGGTTATCCCAACTAACTTTAGGCTGCCTAAACAATGCGAGCCTGTATCGAAACAAACGGCGTATCGCATTTGCATACCATTTAATCGTTGGGAGGAGAGGTACCTTATGCCTCCTTGCTCAAATACCGACGTGCCCCCCGCTTTCTTCTCTCCTGACGATGTGAAGAAACAAATAGCACCACCTGTTCTACACCACAAACGGACCTGCATGCAATAGGGTTCGAAATTACACTTCGGCACTGGGCCACGGGTAACAGTCCTGCATTCAGACTACGAGTCCGAGTCCGACTCGACTCGACCCCTCGACTTCTTGACCCAACCCGACAGCGTTTACATGAACCCTGTAACCGGTTTTCGACCCGATAACTCGCTCCTGCCGGGTCCATGTAAACGTTGCTCATGTAGACAGGAGCCCTGTTTACATGGACTCGACAGCGGAGGGTCGAGTTGGGGAGTTTAGTGGACTCGACCCTATCGGGTTTACATGAACCCGAACCGACAAGTGGTGATTATGACGGAGCCTCGAGTCGAGGCGAAGAACTGGCAGACATCACCCCATTCTGGTTTCTCCCCCCATGCATCTCTAGCGTTTTTCATACTGTTCTCTTCTCTCACTATGCCCCGACTCACCTCGACCGCGCTTATATGCTCCTACAGCGGGATCGAGTCGAGTCCAGTCAACCCATCCCCCGCGCCGGAGTTGACTCGACTCGACCCCACGACTTCTCGCCCGACCCGACAGCGTTTGCAGGAACCCTGTAGCCGGTTTTCTACCTGATAACTCGACCCGCTCCTGTCGGGTCCATGTAAACACCGCTAGTGCCAACGCGTAGGCGACACGGGGTAACGAAGGGAAACGTTGAAATGATCGGGTGTTTGGTTGTTTGTTGTTCCCTCTCTCTGTAAGAGAGGGGCCTGTGCACAAGTTAAGGTTGTGGGACGGATACCCCGATTTGGCAGGCTAATACAGTCGCTCGGGTCATTGCCATTTGCATGTTTTGACTTTTGTTGCTCGTTTAGCTTGCATTGTCTCGGGAGAGAGCTGTTAGCTCTAGGAAAGTCGGGAAGGGTGTGGTAAGCAGCAAGCAACCAATCGCGGTGATGCTTGTTGCAATTGGCTATGATTAAAATGTGGGCTGGGCCCTGAGACATTAAAACTGCGCCCCAGGGTCCAGTCGAGTGTTCTGGGTTATGGCTTAACTTGTCATCTTCGGCTAGGCCGAGCTAGCCAGATCTATACGTTACCCAACCTTGTTTTATATATTGTAAAGTTTTTTGCATAACCTTCAGTTAATCTCTTTTATCTCAAGTGGCGTCGTCTTCCATTATCATCGACATTAAAACTGCGGCCCAGGGCCCAGTCGAGTGTTCTGGGCTACGGCTTAACTCGTCATCTTCGGCTAGGCCGAGCTAGCCAGATCCATATGTTATCTAACCTTGCTCTATATATTGTAAAGTTCTTTGCATAAACTTCAGTTAATGTCTTCGATTATCTCAAGTGGCGTCGTCTTTCATTATCATCGTGTTTCGCATCACCGTCTTGGACAAGACTTGAAATTTACTGTCCCTTTACTGCCTGGTCGCCGGCGTATACGTCTTGCATGCGTACTTTGCCATTGAAGTCGCCCGTCAGCCCCGACAGCGCACTGCGTTTTTAATCTATTCATCGGCAGGTAAATTAAGCGGATTATTCCGCACCAATACGCAGTAGCAGTCGGGTGAAGCTGATGCTACAACAATATACCAATGACGAAACTTATAATAGCAAACGCACGCGCCACAAACCGGCCATTGTACGAGGCTCAGCCAGCGCATTGCCGATTTTCGCTGCGCGCCTGTGCGGAGCCAAGCGGTGAGATATGTTGCCAATAGAGAAAAGTAGAGGGTGAATTTGGGTTCTTTTTTTTTGTTCGGCGTGACCTCTCCGAAGAATTGAATCCCTCCTTCGAAGTTTATCCTACATGCGAATGTTTGGTGTTACCAGAAGGCGAATCGTGCCTTTTCTACCATGTATACGCTCTCTCAGGGGCCTGTCTCTTTTTTGCACATCCATCTTCTCATCCGCGTCCGCAAGTGCAATATAGCCGACAGCTGCGATCGGTTCAGATCCGTCTGCCTGCATCTAGTCTGTTTCTCAGCTTGTTTTAAATTATATGTGCACTTATGGACCATGAAGCTTTCTCGCGAAGGCAAACGTCACGTTTTGTATGCGTTTAGGAATAACAGAAAGAGTTGGAATATATGCAAGAGAAAGGGAACTTTTACAGACATTTGCGCTGTTTGAAAAATCGTTAGCATGCTTATTTCATTGAAAGGCGGAGAAAACTAAATAAATTGATTGAATGAATTAATCAGTAATTAATTATTTTCTATAGTACCGACTGTTATGAGAGAAACAATGGATAAGCTGACGACGCTCTCCTTTGAACCTATACGGCTGCCTAACCCTCTCTGCTTTCCAGGGGCGTCTGAGATGATTCCCACGGCGCGATGCCCAGAACGGCGCGCCGTCAGAGGCAGACGGGCCGAGAGAAAGTGGAAGCGTGCCAGAAATCCAGTCTGGAGTCTTCTTCCCCGCCTTCCTTCTTGATGTGGACGGGCCATTGAAGCCGGCCGAGCACTTCCCGCGAAACGCCTTTTTCGTAGGCGACAGCCCTTCATAGCAGCAGCCGGCTAACGCTTTGTTTTCTACAGCTCACTCGTTGCAAGTGATCCTGTGGGAGGAATATAAAGCATTAGTACATGGAACCACTGCAACTCGTGGCGTTGCGAGGACGTTTGTAGATCGGGCGTATATGTACCCTACGACGACGGCTTTCGTGAAATATAGGCAAGCGGCGGCATTTGTTCCTCGAGATGTTGACAGGAGAGAAATTGCCCTCTACGAGCGGTGACAAGAACACGCATGGCCACATCAGCGATGTCTCTTTCAAGAAGGCGATGTCCAACATTTCTCCATCATTACATCGTGCGAATGTCCGGACACAAGCCTTCTACATAGCCCGACGCTTCAGTCAAGTTTTCGAGAACATTGAGTCAAGAGGCAGAAAAACAAATGTGAAAAGGAGCAACCATGGAAGAGGACAGCGCCCAGCAGTCAGGTTGTAGACGAGCTTTCTGAAATCGAGAGGGGGCCACCAGGCTCGCTGCGGCGGCGTCTGGGGCGGTGACGAGCCACCCGGCTTGACGGAACGACGTGCCAGATATGAGGAACCGTAACGCGAGAGGCGCGCGCGCTGTCGGCGGAGTGAAAGGCGCGCGCGCTTGTTGTTCTCGTGAGGATGATATGCAAATTGACCTTCCCGACAAGGGTGACGGCGTCTCGCGCAGGAAGCGGGCCGACCGCGAGCCGGGGGCGCCCCCTTATCGGAGCGCTTCAAATAAGGTCGCCACGATAAGCGACACCATTCCGATGCCCGCCGTCTGTCCGCGGGGCCGCCACGCGGCGCCCTGGCGTCCGGCCAGCCTCCCTCCCCACCGACGCGGACCGCCCTCGCCGGCTCCTGTGTCTGAACCCAACGCTGCATCGGCAGCCGAACGGCCGGAGCGGAAAAGCAACCCGCGCTCCAACAGATTTAGCTTAACGGTGGCTCGGTCAAGCAGGGTCCTTAACTGCACATGCGCAGTGGCAGGTCTGTGCGCGCACCACCTTCGCAGTGCTGTGTGCGCATGCGCAGCTGGTTCTACGAGGAAAAGGCAGCTGTGGATCTATAGAACCTCGCGAAAGGTCACAGGCGCGTGATCGCATGTTGCTACAAAACACCGCCACTGACACTCAGCCACTGGGTCCGCCATTATACGGATACTGGAACACAGTTCCGACCAATTTTTGTTGAGAGTAAAACTTGGTCCTGTCGCCATCTCTGGCCATGTTCAAGTTTTTTGTGCTGCAAAAGACGCAATTATTGCTGTAAAACATTGCATTCAGAAACGTTCCCTGCCACTGGACTCAAGGTTGCGACGTCAGAAAGGAAACCCTTGGTCACCGTCTGGAAGCGAATGGCGCTGTAACACACAGCACCTGGTATCCGCGCCAAATAAGCTATATCCACTAGCTTACCAGCGAGAAATTGGCCGGCGATGGCGGTACCTGTATTTTTTTTTTTGTTATTTCTAGCTTATAGCAGCTTCGTTTTCGGTGAGAGTGGTGTGTGTGCGGTTAGCATGCAGCATTCTATTGATACAAACCATTATCAATTTGCCCTATTAACAAACCGGGGCCCTGCGCAGCCTTCGCCATGAGTCAAAAATAACACGAAGCGTATGCTGAAGCGTCATTATAGATGACCGTCCAATGACCGACGACCGCTGAAACTGATTTATTTGCCGCGGTTGCAATATAGGCGATCGCCCCGTACAGACTGTCGTTTATGCATCTGCGTGGTTTGATCCACTGCTGCGATTAGTGTGAAATCCCCACGGACCGGCGATGTGCGTTGCAGTCGACGCAGGCATCACGACGTCCATGCAGCGAAATTTCGAGCTTTACCTCAAACCCAACGTCTATCACCAAGCAGCAAATGATCGCAAAGACCCCTTACATCAGCGACGTGGTCCGTACTTGGATGTGGACGTGAACGGCGCGGGGCGATATACATTGATGCCGGAGGCGTGCGGGGCAAATTAATTAATGATGAACTGCTTTTCGCTGGGCTTTTTGCTGGAATAAGACGTGTGTGAAGCCGTTAGCGCAATTGTTTGCGATTTGTTCCCAGTGCATTGGACTCAGATTCCGGTTTAGTTGACAGACCTAAGCAGGCTGAATGTCTCCCGCTCACGGATGACGTGTACTGCTTAGAGACGTAAATGTAGACAGCTGAAGACGCAGAGGCCCCATCCGAAAGGAGAGAAAGAAGGGGCAGCTGTCGCTTCAAAGCAGACTTGTACACCGTCCTTACTTGGTACTTCGACTTACCGCTTGCGTCGCCAGCTCGTTCTAAGAACAATGATTCGCACTGACAAAAATACTTACTGAGGAAAAATAGCACCAACTACATGGCGCGTATCTGTCACCTTGACTCTGCGCAGTATAGGTATAGCGATCCTAGTCGACCCTCAATTCAGCTGCCGCAGGGGCTTTGAGCAGAGATGCAGAAAACCGTGAGGAAAACTATGCATTCATTATAACCGGCTGTTGAAGGTGAACAAACCCCGTTGCGTTGCAAGGGCGGCGAAGCCCAACCAATCCCGTCTTAACCTAACCAGCTGGCGCACCGTGCGGTGCTTGGGTGTGACGGCGGCCTTGCCGGCAGCTTAGGTCCTGTCGCTCCGAATGCGATCGATGGCCACAGTCGTTACAAACTTCCCGCCTCCTCCGCCATCTCCTCGTCCCAAACTCCTGCAATGGATCTCTTTCCTACTTCCACGAGGGGAAACGAGGCTGCAAAGAGCGGTGTTCGCACACCTTCAGCACTCGCCGGCACTGCACAGTGGCTTCAGGTTACAAATAGAGCACCTTGGGTTTACTGCATTTGCTGGCAGACCAGGCGGAGGCATTAAATTTGCGTACGAGCATGCGTTCGCGCCGTTGGTTCTCTGCTTACACTTCATTACCCAGTGGACCAGCGAAGTAAGCATGCCAATCATGCGCGAGTGTTGCGAGTAACGACCACCTGCCATGATATATGACATTCAGGGAGGCGTAACCACGGTGTGTGAATAATGCCTATTTCGATATGCATTGAAAGCTCGGAGATTCGGTGAAAAATCGGAGATTCTAGCCGCCTCAGACGCGCTAGTCACTATGTGGGCAGCCACCCAGTAACCAGTTGCGGGAATGCTTCGGAGCTCGTGTTCGAGAAAGTGCAATTTCAGAGATAATGCCAGCTGATAGTGAAGATACCGAGAAGGCATCGGCTTGCCGCTAGCTCATGTAAGAGTGGTCTTCTGAGGAAGGAACGTGAGATGGGCCACCATGAGGGTCAAGAGATGCGCATTGTGCCGATTCTACAGAGAACAATATGTGCGGAACACGAGTCAGCAAATGCCTCGTTTACCGTGGGCAATTTCCACCGAGTCCCACTTTACTATACTTAGTTATTGATGGCTATATTTACGTGGCAGACCAGTTTACTTCGACAATTATGCTTCCTCGATCCTAGTGGTAGTCCAGGGCTTTTTGGCGTATCGTAACTACAACGGTCGCGAGGCGTCGCTTGGGTCGACGGCAAAAATAAAAATGAAAAAAAAAAATACCAGTGGAAGCATAATAGTTACGTTTTCCGTTCTTTGCGGTTTTGCTTTCATCGCTTCTTTTTTCTGTGTGTCCGGTTTCATCCTCGGGTGGTATTTTTTCGCTTGCGTGAGTGCATTCCAGTAGTTTGGACGAGGCTTAACGGAGCACGCCTGTGCAGATGCGCAGTGTTGTCTCGTGCGTCGATTTGGCTTAGTTCTTTTAATTCAGAGCACGGTGTTTCTGTGAGCGTTTTAAAAGGTTCCTGAATATAAGGACTCAGGAACACAAAGAAAACTTTTAAGGAGCAAATTTCGCTCAGCAGGCATGCGCTTCCATAAATATGATCCTAATTACGTTTCTAAATATCTGAAGTTAATTAAATTAGCGCTGTCTGGTGGGTTGTGTCGATGTGGACTTTGAAGCTGTGGAAAAATTCGATGCCGTACGAAGCTTCTAAACGAAGAGAAAGCCGTTCTCGTCCGCAGAGCTAAGAAATCAGCCGCTTTCCCTAGCACAAAGCAAGCCGAGCGCGCGGGGCACGCCGGATCGAAGCAAGTTGCAAACGGCATGCCTGCTGTTGACGCGTTGCAATGACTATGGCTTCGACTACGGATTCAAACTACCTGCTTCATTATTTTATGGCGTGGAGTATTCTTACTTCGTCCCTCACAGAAGTGACGCCTAAGTAGTTGCGATGGGAATCCTTTCCCTTCCACCGGCGGAAGCGATGCAAAATAATGTGCATTATCGCTAATAGATGCAGGGCTACCTTGCACTTCAATACAGTAAAGGATCAGGCAGGCTTTCGCAAAGGCTGCTCAACAATAGAGCACACCCACACTAACAACCAGGTGATAAAAAAAGACTCGGAATATAATCAACCACTCTACATAGCAATCCTATTTACGAGAAAGCATTTGACTCAATCGAAACCACAGCAGTCAATCATGAAGGCATTGCGAAATCAGGGTGCATGAGCCATATGTGAAAGTACGCACGATCTCCATAAGGAAGGGCGTTAGATAGGGAGACGATTTCTGCAGTGCTATCAATTGTAGTAACACTGCTAGTCCATCTAGTTGGTAAGGCACCACCCGTTCCGTCTGCTTGCTTGTCTGCTGTGTTTTTGCACTTTTCCACAAAAGAGGCTATTCACTGCTTTCTTAGAGAAAATATTCACAGGCCTGGAGTATGGCGGATACCTCAGTAATCTGCAATTTGCTGACGACATTGTCTTGCTCAATAACTCAAGGGACGAACTGAAATTGATTAACGACCTAGGTAGGCAAAGCAGAACGGTAAGCTTAAGAAATTAAATGCAGACGACTAATGTACTGTTCAACATCCTCGGAAATGAGCAGCAGTTTGCGATAGATAACGAGCCTCTGGAAGTGGTGAAGGAATACACCTACAAGTAGTGGTCGCAGATTCGGGCCACATAGGGAAATAATTAACAAGGAGAATAAGATTGGGATGGAGCGCATTTGGCAAGTATTCGCAGATTATGACTAGCAACTTGCCGGTATCGCTCAAGAGGAAAGTATACAAGTTTTATCTTACCGGTGCTCACCCATGGAGCAGAAACGTGGAGGCTAACGAAAAGGATTGTGGACAACACAGAGAGCTAAGGAACGGAAAATAGCAGGTGTGACGTTAAGATATAGGAAGCGTGCGGAGTGGGTCAGAGAAATAACTCAGTTAACGATATCCTAGTGGAAATCACGAAGAAATGGGCATGGACGGGGCATGTAGTGTGAAGAGAGGATAACCGATGGTCGGTAAGGGTAACAAACTGTGTTCTAAGGGAAAAGAAGTGTGGCGGGGGCGGCAAAAGCTTAGATGATCGCAGGAGATTATGAAATTTGCAGAAATTATTTGGATGCAGATGGCACAGGGCAGGTGTTAGCTCAGTCTATATGGGCAAATCCTTGCCCTGCAGTTCATGGGTATAGTGCGGATGATGATGATGAAGACAACGACGACGGGGTACGGTGCAGGCCGTCCAAACCGGCAGCCGTGTAGACTGCAGCACGCCACCAGCAGGCGATGAGTTTGCACCAAGCTTTCTGCACACTTCATCCAGTTTCTGTTTCGTGCAAAAAAGGCTCCGCATTCCTTTGCAATGAAGAGTTTTATGGCGAATTCCAATCGCCAATCCTGAGCAAGTTTCTTGCTCCAAGTATCCGGAGAGCTGTTTCGACGAACGATTAGGATATTGGACCTCGACTGCAAGATCCTTAGATACTCTAGAGATCTTGCTCCCTGGATGGCTCTGAGAGAACTCCACATCGCCGATTGAATGCGTAATTAAAAAAAAAATGATATTTCAACGTCTCTTGTTCAAGGCTTCGAAGCCCCATATGTACTAAACGTGTGCTGATTTTGAATTAAATAGTTACCGAGCCAACTTCCATTAACTATGGCATTTCTTGCAGTAACTGCATGACATCCGCTGCCGCTGAAAGTTTATCCCGGAAAAGATTTCCTCCCTCTTTCAAACTTCCATTTCTTTTTTTTTTTTTTTTTTTTTTTTTTGACGTGCTCACTGAAACTCTCCGCATGCATCAATTTTTAAGAAGCTCACGAGGAGAAATGAGATGACTCGTCTCTGTAGCATAGACCACCACCGCTATCAGCAACCTGAGACGCGATGAAATTCTGCTTATTTTTATCATTTGGAAATCATCAATCGTCTATTTTGAGCATTGAACCTGAGTACATCATTGTGGACAGTATAATATTGCCAGTGCTAGCCATTTACTTTCGGTGTCAATATACAGTGTTATATTTGTTGCTACTGTTACTGGAGGCAAAAGTGCCGTCTTACCGCTGATTTTGACTATAATCTTGTCTCTCGGGCTTACACGATGGCAGCTGTAGACGGGGTTCTGGCCGACGCTTTACAACCTCTTTTGCGTTTAGTATGCATTTGATCCCGCACATCATAATCACTGTTCCCCGCACGTTGACACTTATATATGTGTGCAGGAGACACCACTCACTGAATTTTATACGGGTAACTAAGCTGCTGTATGCAGCCAAACCGAAACTGCACATCGAGCGGTTCGAAGTCCCCGAGATGACGGTGTCACAGGGCGTTATAAGCTTCGGCATGCCACCCGCGTAAGTGGCACTGCGGACGGCTGATTTTGTGTTAAGGTTTTTATTAACTGACATGCCTTCCTTTTGAAGTCATATTTCACATAAGGATGAGGCAATCCGCTTAAACCATTCAATTGAGCCCATGCAAGCCGCGCCAACTTCCAAGGGGAAAAAATATATAGCGGAGTTCCAGAGGGTCCACAAAAAGATTTTGCGCCTGATCATAAACCGGAGTGGCGCTTTTCAATGAAACAAAAGTGTACAAGTCAGCATCTCCCAATGATAGAGCTGTGTATGTCAACTGGAGCTGTGTAAGTTAAGTGAAGGTGTCCATAGAATTCATCAAACTATTCTTGATTATCACAAAACGCCAAAACATGTACAAGTTATTTAGGACGTCGGATCAAAAATTAAACGTCTTTAAATTTGCCGAAAAGCGCTCGTGTTGCGAAATAGATACCCGTGAGCAAAAGCACCGTGCGCTTAATTGCACGACTTGTTAGGTCGTTTAACGATCTGCGCACCGCGGAAAACCTTTCGCAACATTCCATTGCGGTTCCTTGCGGTGCGTGCACGCATTGAATATTAAGCCTGCGGTGCCACTGGCCTCAATACACGTTCGGAGACCCACGACGTGCAAACCGACAATTTTCAGTTGAAAGACGGATTGCCTCACGATGACAGCGGTGACATTCGAATAACGCTCATTAAGGCGACGACTGGATACAAATAGCGACGGGGCACATCTGCTTGCTGTGACATGTCAGCACTCATGTTTGACACGACCGAATCATTGGTGCTCGCAATCTTTAAAGTTCAACTCGACAGCCTGCTCGACATTTGAGGAGGCCCACAACGGTTACGCGTGGCGGCTCACTCGCGGACGCCTAATTGTTGCAGTTCCTCTTCCTTCTGCTATTTGACACACAAAAAGCTCAGCTCTGGATTCCGCGGCCTTTTGACTGGGACGGGGGAGTGGGGCTGCTTAGCGGCCTCCGCAGTGGCGGCGGGGAGAAAGCGACGACCGCCTTTTCGCGTCCTTCCCGTCCAATGTATCCTCATGCGTCATCGCGGAGGAAACGGCCGCTTGCTCATGCTCGAGTAGTTTTCCACTTGCGCCGCCCCGCTCAAGGAGCGCAGCCACGGGTCGGCTCCGCGGCTGCGCAGGCCGGTCACGTCGCACCTCAAGGTAGATTGGAGCCGGTGATCGATGTTTGCCGCTCGGCGGCAGCGCTTGTCTCTATAGTCCGCGGCGAACATTGCGCGGGCCGGCCGCGGCGTCGAGCGCCGACACGGCCCTCTGTCAGCAGCTGCTGGACCACCGGCTGGCTGCTGTTGGCCCCAGAGAGCCGAGCTTTCGGGAAGAGAGAATACAATCCGAGCGCCATTTTTCAGCATGCGATCTGCGTACTTGCACGCTGTTGATTCACTGGCTTGCAGAGCCAGAGGGACACCGACTGAATTCTCGCTCTGGAGAAAGAGCCCGCTGAGAAAGGAGCGAAGAAAACAGCCTTGTTTACGCGACAGACCGGCGTAATGACGTAAACCCCAAAGCCGCGCGTGTGTCATGTAAACACGCAGAAAAGAAAGCATTTTTTTTTTTTTTCGGACGCAAAACTAAAGGAACAGATTGCAAGGCATCAGGCGCGAGGTGTGGGCTCCCGCGAGGCAAACGCCGCCGTCGACAAAAAGCCTGGTCGACTCGAGGCCGGTGGGTACGTCGCGGCAATCCATCACGGCGCGCGCGCGCAGCGCGGTGGCCGCCGCTGCCACGCGATGCCGCGCTTTGTGCGCCCGGCTGCCGCCATGACAGTGGCGCGCCACGCGATACGCGTGCACGCTTGTTCCTATCGGGGCCACAGATTTATCGGCGCCCGCGCCGAGAGCGCTCACAGTCATTTACCCCCCTCTGGCCTCCAGGTGCGCACGCAGGTGTCGTGGTGACACGAGAGAGGGGTGGGGGCTTCCGCATCGTGCGGCTAGCACCGCCCGCCAGCAGCACCGGGTCGAGCGCACTCAGTCGCTCACCGCTCGGCTCCGCCGAACTAAGCGCCACTTAAGGAAAAGAGAGGGAAAGGAAAAGGGAATGGGGCTGGAACGGTGATGGCAGAGGTCTTTATACCCAAGGGAAGAGTAGTGTGACCTGACATAGTATTCCTGGTTTCGTTTACTCTCTCGGAGGAGAATACGACCTAGCGCTGTAAACGAAATGCAGTCTCAAAACAAGAGCAGAATAGGCAGTGTGTTGCTGCTTCCGCCTCTTTGCTTCCCGCCTGCAGGCGAGATCATCCAGTCTGTGCTTCTATGCTTTGATGGGCACCAGTGGAACTTTTCATGTTTTTGGTGTGTTAACCTCCCCTTGTCTCCGTCGTACCTCAGCGCACGAAGTCTTAATACGCTGTTACCCTCTCACTCCCACCCCCAACCAATCCCACCCTCCACACACACAAAGGAACAGAACTAAACTAGCAATCAATTATTCAAACGAACAAAATTATACTTTATTAGCAGTTTTGAGTCTTTAAAGTTCGATCCCCATCATCTCGCGAAAAAAAAAAAAAAAAATCAGGCACTTTCGGCACTCCAAACCTGTCCAAGCGCTTCTTCTTTTCGTGCTCTGTCTTTCTTTTCAAGTATGTGTGGGGGCTGTTGGAGCGGAAGTGAACGGGGTGGATTCGTTAAACGCAGAAAGAGAGGTTTACGATGACAGTTCAAACTCATCATTCAGCATCTTCAGAATAGCTTCAATTGCGAACCTGGAACATTTTGCATAGTTTGTACCGAGCAATTATCCTGCATTCTGAATCACTGCGTTTACTCCTCTCGGTGTCAGGAATACGATGCACATCGAGAGAGAATTGCGTCCTTTGATCATGCTTTGATCACATCTGCGTCCTAGATAACATAATGCGTGGCAGAAGAATCAAAGCTAAGAGTTTCGATTTCGCACTTTCTGGCCACAGGTGATAGCAGTGAGGCCAGATAAGGAGTTCAAATCAAACTGTTTATTACTACTTCAAGGAGATTCCATCGATCTGCAGAGGGTCGCCATGCTGGACGGATGTTGGTGCGCATTCGTGCGCGTCTGCACTTCGTCTCCTCTCGGCTCCGAATGCTTCTCCCCGAGGCGTCGAGTCCCCGTGGTTCTTCTCCGAAGCGAAGTTAGAGGAGAGAGCATAACTCAGGCGGGGTTCGTGGGGCACGACGTCTCCGCGCAGTCGTAACGGAGGTGGAACAGACCGACCCAGCGAACGTGCTCTTCGCGCGGTTCCGCGTGGCGTAAGCCTCGCTCTCTCGGGCCGCCGAGGTTACGGGGGAGTTGGCTCGTCTCGAGTGATATGTGTGCTGCTGACACAGGAATTAGAAAGAATTAGAATTAGATACAGATACACGCTTATGGCCGTCGCCTTGCAAGGGGATCCACGCCTTCTCGTTTCAAAAGGAAAGGCGAGCGAGCTACAAGTTTCAGCCTAACACGGGAACGCTCTAATGAGCAACGTTCTAACACCGAACGCGTTAGCGCGGACAGCCAGAACCAGTGGTTGCTTGTGTCCGCAAGTGTCCTAAAGCTGAACTTGCAGACCTCATTCGTGGGACCTCAGACATGCATTAGCCGAAATGACTTTGCAGAATTTAGGCGCAAGTATTATTTATTGATTTATTTATTTCAGGAATACTACCAGCCTTTGTGTAAAGGCCCTTTGCAGGAGTAGGCACTACATAACACATTGAAAATTACAAATATCGAGTTAGTACAACAAAGCAAGTTGTACACCGAGTCAGGTCTTGTACGCGACTGATACGGCCAGTTTTCACCATAAAACTCAGGCAAGAAAAAAGTATGTGCTGTAAAATGCAAAACAGCCAGTTTCACGCGCACTGCCATTTAAAAAAAAACAATATGAGTACGGACACGCACGCGTAGAAGCACATTTGAAAAATTATTAAGCGATGTAAAGGATTAAGCAAGAACAAGGCTGAAAAATGGAAAAGGCAAAGATACACAGATACAAAGTTTGTGAGAAAAAAAAAGAAGAAAGAAAGAAAGGGCTTAAGTGCCGTTAAGAATGCCTTTGTTTACGAACAAGTATGATTTTCTATCCCCGCGCGCGATTCTCATGTGAAACATCTCTCTCTCTCTCTCACACACACACACACACACACACACACACACACACACACACACACACACACACACACACACACACACACACACACACACACACACACACACACACACACACACACACACACACACACACACACACACACACACACACACACACACACACACACACACACACACACACACACACACACACACACACACACACACACACACACACACACACACACACACACACAAGTTTCGGTTCGTTTTTTTTTTTGCGAGTGAGCGAGTGAACTTTATTAACTGCTCGGGGATCTTTTTCTTCGCCTCTTCAACCGAGGCTGACGAGCGGTTGGCGCCCCCAGTCTAGGGCACCACTGGCTTTCGCCAGTTTGCGAGCTCTTGTGACCAGGCAGAGCTGAGCCTCCGGGTCAGAGCTGGCCAGCAAAGCCTCCCACTTTGCTGGCCAGCTCTGACCCGGAGGCTCAGCTCTACCTGGTCACAAGAGCTCGCAAACTGGCGAAAGCCAGTGGTGCCCTGGACTGGGGGCGCCAGGGCCCCACTGGCACCACGTGTTTAGCGAAGTATTTAACGGGGTCCTTTAGGCTTCTGTAAAAGTGGAGGAGGTTTAATTACGGTCTTTAGTGACACTTTGAGACATGTGAGATAAAGACGACGACATCCAAAGCGCAGAGTGAAAATGCCATTATCCACGGTCACAACTAAAACAAGATTGCCAGCTTATCGCGTGAATCGACCGGCTACCAAGATGGCACAGTGCAGTAATGAAAAATAAAAGATATGGCGTGGCCAGCGAAGCTGATATCATCTCCTCGGCCGGTGTTCGACCCCTACTGGCAGCAAGATTATCTTCTTCTATAGAACTTGCTCGAAGGAGGATTCACATCCACCCTGGCGAAATCCAAAAATGAGGGTAATTCGATTCGTCCAGGGAGCTGATGCGGATGTATGATATATCAACATCGAGACAAGTGACATGAAAAATAGTGCCCTTTCCATCGCGTCAAAAAGAAGTCTACATTGGTCGCTTACAAACAAACGCAAGTGACCGTAATATTTACTGGCTGAGCTTGTCATGCCATTACTGTTTCTAATAATTGCGGGCTTATTGCAAGCAATTATTGACATTGGCATCAATTTCCAGCCCGTTGCAAAAGAGCGATGTAGTCGTTAATTAGGGCACGTTAGTTTTTGAGGATGTTGTCGGCCTCCACGCAGACGCCACTTGATAGGAAAACATTGAAACTGAACCAAAGTTGAATTTAGTGCACGAAACTGCCGGCGATGTAATCTTACTATAAAGCGAGATAAATCCGTTGTTGCTTTTGTCATGAGTAATTAAATCGTTACACACTACTACCACTATTACCCAATGCAGCCGAGCTGCTTTTTCCATACGTCGGCAGGCACTACAACTAAGGTTAACGACGCCTAAACAGCGACAGCATTTAGCTACCGAAAAGTCAGTCCTTTGGCCCCCATTGTACTTGCTTTAGGGTTCGCACATGGTCTAAAGTGACTTCCTTGCAGTATTCCTTGCATTATTCTAGACAAAACGAGAGAGAGCAAAAAAAAAAAGAAACAATGCTAGCTTCATTATGCGATGACTGTAGCTGAGCAGCATCGCGAGGACCCAACATGTACCGTTTTCCCTCCTGAATCGCAACCCCGATTACCACAACTGTCGACCTTGTCGACCTTATGCCCGGCTGCTGCTTGCAGCTGCCAGGTGCAACTCGACGTCACAACGGCTTAGCACAGCGTACGCGGTCGTAAGGCCGCACGGGTCATGTGAGTTCATACAACTCTTTTGGCCTTCGCAGTGCTGCAGCTATGTTTCAAAGTCTCCTGCATTGTCATTCATGGCCGTTCAAGTCGCCGATGACGTGTGCGTTATGACAACGCACAACACGGTTGTTTGAGCTATCTATATACGATGAGCGCCACGCAAGAGAACCTGAGCCTGAATGGTGCTACAGTTGTTTAAAATAGCCAGCTGCACCTTCCGTGTGCGAAATGATTCTCAGTTGAGGACGAGGTGCTGACGGACCCAAATAAACTCAGCCAGAATGGCTGGCAAGATGAAATGAATTTCCGCTCCTTTGTGCGTAACTTTTCTGTCCGGGTAACACCGCTGACCTCAATTCAGCGTCCGATTAAACTTCGAGTTTCGCACTGTCAGCCTCCGTGGAAGTCGTCAAACGGGCAACATTGAAGCCGCTCAAACTTGCTTATTGCGGAGGCTCAGTTCACATGCGTTCTCACAGATCAATGCCTCAGTTGGATGGTGATACTACTGCTTGAGTGGTCATGCAGTGGTGTGTATTGGTGTGACTTGAAAGTGATGAAACGGAAAGCATTCAGAATAAATACGTTTAGCGACAGTATAAATTATTCGCGTTTTACCGAAACCGTTCGCGGGAGTTTCTAAAAGGTCCACCCGCCCTTTCCTGACCGGCAGTGCAAGAAAACAGAGGTTAAGCCACCAAGCAGGCGCTCCAAGCTGCAAGATTTCGCCTTCCACATAGTGCGTCGATCACAGCCATGAAATTTTATCCTCGCTATCCCGCACATCCCGCATAGGAAGGGTGCTGCTAAAGTAGAAATCTCGACAATAGTCCACTTTTCTCAATCAATTAATATCTCTTTTTCACTAAGCACGCAGACATTTGCATGAGACCCAGTATGTCGCCAAAAGGATTTGTTTATCACACCCTAAAGTGAGAAACGTCGGCTTCTTTTCAATTCGTTATACTCGTTTCTGAGCTTCATGCCCGTTTCATAGATAAAGGCCACAAAACTGTCGCCACCCGCCGTACAACCTAAACCTATACTCGTGTTAATATCATGCGTGTTTGTATAGATGCATGCTATATTTATTGCCTAATCTGAAACCACAGCGAGCACTATACAGCATTAAATTGCGATCAGCGACCATATACTCGAATGCGCCGAAGCCACTTTGGGACAGCCTATCTTAAAATTATACTGAACAAATATCCAAGAATATCGAGAAAGCGCCACAATTGCATTCGTAAGACACGATTACACTAGTACAGACACATAATTCGGGTTAGTTTTGAGCGGATGGCTGTATTTTTGACGTTTTCTGAGCGGCCGCCGGGTCAGAGGCAGCGAACTCCCGACTGTGAGCCGGCGGGTGTGACGTCACAACTTCCCTCAGAACGTCATGGCCCTGCGATCCTGCCGCTGCCGCCGCCTCCACACCTGAAGTTGGTTGACCATCTACACGCAGTGTCGGTTCCCCCGCGTCGCGCCGTGAACAATGATGAGAAGTGTGGAATGCTTAACACGAGGGAGGTCGAGGGGGACGAGCGAGGGTACGATGAATTGTGCGCAGGAACACGAGCAGCAAAAAAAAAAAAAAAAAAACACGTCCGTCCCTGCGCGTTCTTAAGGTGCATCCTCTGCCAAAGAATATGCACCCAGAGCACCATGTCGCTCGCCGCAAGGCACGCGCAGAAGCTCTTCACAAACACTATGGCTTCCAGCCAGAGACCGTTTACGTAGACGCTGATTCATACCCCTCTCGCCCTGCGTTCGGCCTCAGCGCTGTCTCCAACTCTTTGCAACTGGTCGCGGCCGGTACAACTTTTGCCTCCACTTCCCTGGAGGCGGTTGCCCTCGCCATAGCTACTATACCCGAACCACCACCATCTTTAGCGACTCTAAATCCGTCGTACGAGCTTTCCAGTTCCTCGCCTCCTTCCCCCCACCCGAACACCCTATTCAATTAATATGGGTCACCCAGGCAACGAAGCAGCTCACTCTTTTGCTCGAGGATACGTCAGCCGAGCAGGGACTGCCACCGCCTGGGGAGATGCTCGCGAGCGCATGGTATCCCATCACGAAATCTCTCTCCATTACCGTGATCAACGAACCAGCTACCCCCTTCCTCATAAATCTCTGACTAAGCTACAACAGGTGACGTGGCGCCAGCTTCAGTACCGTAAATTCCCATCCCTTGCTTTCTTAGCTTTGATCCACCCAGGACTGTTCTCGCCGCAGTGCAGCCTGTGTGAGGCACCTATAGCTGATTTTGAACATATTAAGATCAAATGCTCGGAATTCCACCCGCCAGCCACTTGGCAACTCTCCGACCTCGAGTGATGGGAGGCTGCGGTGTCCAACTCTGACCCGGCCGTTCAAAAGCGGCTGACGGACTGGGCTTTGGGTGTCGCTGGGAAGCACCAGCTTCCGGCCGCAGCACGCAGCCAAGAGCCGACCCGTCAAAAGGATGTAATCACTTAAGGCTCCTAACATCGCATAAAGTTTTTCACCACCATCACCACCCCGGGGGAAAGGAAAAATGAACAGGTGCAACCGGCCGCGATGGGGGTGTTGTGACGTGATATCCGGGTTTGGTCAGAGCTTTCATAGAAGCCCGCTAGGTGCGGCGATTTGAGAAATATTCATTAAAATACTTACTTTCTGCTCATTTCTGTTCATAAAGTGGATTGTTTCGGTCACTTCCAATGCGAAAGCTACCATCTGCGCTGGAAATCTCGGCGGCAATTTTTTTATTAAGTATACCTTAAAACATAATCAAACATCTTAGATTTCCGAAATTAAGCGGCGTAGTTGCTCGTATGACGGGTTATGTTCCATTTCCACGGGCGTTTAGCAATGCCTCGCAACGGCGCAGTACAAAACACATCACAACTTTCATATAGTCACGACCGTAAGCTGGGGCAAAAAAGAGGCTGCTCGAGCTCTATACGCTGCTCCTTCCGCATGTTCTGCCGCTGCTCTGTCAGTCTCTCTTACTGAATGCATTCCCCTCTTGGAAATGCATCACAGTACACAAGCCTCGTAACCACGAAATGGTGAATTATGTGCACCGTACTCTCACCCGACTGTGGAACTTGCAATTCCGTAGTTACCTGGCGACGTGTTTTTGCCACTTTAGGACTTATACCCCTGAGAGATAACCGTAGAATTGCAGTCTAATTTAGCAGATATTCGTCCTTGATTCGAAGTTGTTTCGACTAGTAGGACATGCTGGTAAGCCACGTCACCCTCTTCCGAGGCAAGTGCTGGCGCGCTCACGTACTGCAGCTTTGAACACGCGGGTAATGATGCCCCGTGTTCTTTCGGGCCGGATGTGATAAGCCGCGGCTAGAATAAGCCACCGACTGTTTAGTTATATTCCAGGAGCTTCGGCCCGGTACAGCGTAAAACCTTCATATGGCTTGGAAATCCCCTTGGGGCATGGCTTTATTCGGACGAAAATGACAATGTCCAAAAGGAAACAGGGAAGAGAACAGCGTACCTCCGAAAGGAGTCAGGACACGTTTTTGCCATGCAGTCGCTGTCATAGGCGCATCTGATCACTTCAACTGGTGGACGGCGTGACTTTTCGTAAATAGGGAGGGGGAGGGGGGGGGGGGGGGGCGCAGAGCACTCGGGGTGTGATATACGCATCCTCTCAGTAGAAAAACCCTGTCCTCTTGTTTGCGTCGGCGCATCGCAGGACGGGGCCATCAGCATGCTCAAAAAGACTCCGCAGGCTTGGCTCGCGCGCTGCCAGCCGCACGGAGATTGGTAATGCGTGAGCGAAGGCGACCAACAGGGCCTCGGAAGGCCCAGAAAATGCACCTTAAACACGTAAGGCCACCGCGACATGCTTTGTTCAACATTCGAGATTAGTCGTCCCTTTTATTTCATAGGCTTCGGTGCGTGCTCGGCTTTCGAACACGAATTGGTCAGTTTACGCCCCGTGCATGTACTGCCGCTTTCAAAAATTAGGAGGATGCTTAAGCTTCATCTGAAGAGTTGACGCGATAGCGCCTTTTCATTCTGTGGATGTTCGGCATTGAGAGACTGGAACAGAGTTGGGCAAAGTGTTAAACATCTTCAGTTGGTTTGGAGTTTGTTTTTTTTTTTGATAAAGTACGGAGCAGTGTATATCTCAATTGTCGCTGAACACGTACACTTACAATGAACGGAATATAATTGGAGGTACGTATGTCGTCGATTTGAATCAATGTCGCAACCTAGCCTCCACTTGACTGCAAAGGTCAAATGGGGAGCGAAGTGGTATGACGTCACCCTGGACGCTGCACAAAGAACGGCCGCGTCACAGTTTTGACGCGAAATCACGTGCATGTTTTTTGCGACACGTTTTGCTCAATTGTGGGGTAAGGCGATGGCTTCTTAGTCGGACGAGCCCTAAATGCTATCGCGTAATAGCGACCCACGATTTGATGCTCACAACGGCCGCCCTCCTTGCAGCGGACCACGTGTTTTGATCGAAGACGAAGAGACAGGGAAGCGTTACGGCGAGGTGCGCAATAGCGGCAGAATATAATTACCCGGTTTATTTTGTCACGCGCACCTAACGCAAAGCACGAAATAATTTCTCCAAAGTACGAACTCCTACCTTCCATAGATGACCATGACCAGAGCCCCGGCATCGCACCAACTTGCCGAGACCACAGTAGGTGGCGCTCGTCACACTCGTAAATCGCGCGCATTTAAGACTGAATTTCCTGTTCGGCGCCACTGTGCGAGTGCAAGCGGATTCATTTCTGTCTCTATAGTTGTAGTTGCTGCCGCTGCTTAAAGGCGATGGCATGGTACGTACTATTGTCTGTTTTTATATCACTTCCGCCTTTCTTCGACCAATTCAAACACTTCTCATTCAAAGAAATGAGCATTCAAGCGTACCCCATTTTTCCTTTTCTCCATCTTTTGGCATTACGTATTTTTGCATTTCAAGCAAAACATTTTTGCTTAGTTTGATCTCTTTCACATGAAAACCTGGTCATAGAGATTGTACACTTTCCGACGACAGGGAGAATGATTGACCGTAAGAATTGATAGCCAATGGTTCCACATACATAGTGTATTTCTTAGTGATGAAAATGATGGTAAGTGGTTTTGCCGAATAACATTTCAGGCAATATCATACGAGGAGACATTTGCAATACCTCTGCTTCGGCTCTTTTGTTCCTTCTCGTGGGCAATAGATCTCTCACTAGCTTGTCGTATGCGTTGTCAGGAAGGCTAGTGTGCACTGTCTGGCAAAGGTACGCTCATCACTAAACAATATTCTGTAATTTTTTTTTTTTTCAGTCTCGCTTTCAGGTTCTCTCGCGATGCTGCCGCGGCTTTAATGTTACGGACTTGAAGAAGGAAAATTTCGATAATCGTCTAACGGTCACGAGACCCACACCAGCGCAGGAATTTGAAGGTATGCATGCTGATGACACCAAACCAGCTACTAATGCAAGGCAAGCGACGACCATGCCAAAGGGGAGGGAGTGCCTAAAGACGACGCCATTCGCGAGGCGTATGAACGAGAAAGAAGGCAAAAGTTGAAGATTGCGCTCTGACTAGCGCGATTCGGTGTCAGCGAGCAGTGGCATACAAACTATATGGCGTGGCTCGGCCCAATCGATCATTCCGCTTTTTACGCGCCGCCTAAAAGGTGACGGAAGAGAGATGCTCGCAAAGGGGTCCGCGCTTCGTTCTCCTCCCCAGTGCAGTCCGTCGTCGTCCACGGCGGACCAGCGAAAGCAGCGGCGCGGGCCCACCCATGTCCCCTGCGCGCGCCAGGGCCGCTGAATATTGAGCAAGCGGCGCTGGCCTGGAGCCTCGTTTGCATTATTGCGCCGCGCGCTGATGGGATTTTGTGGCCGCTTCCGATCCAGCGGGCAGCTGCTTCCCCGATGCCAATCGCTCCCTCCCCTCGGCCACCCGTTGCAGGTGTGCGCGTGCCTCCTTACATGCGAGTCCTGTTCGCTCTCTCATCTGCTGCTCCTCCTCGCAAAGGGACCGAGCGTGGCAGCGGCACTTGTCAGCTTCGGTCACGAAGCACGATTACTTCACCCATTTCGAGCGGCAGCCAATGGCCGCGCGATCTGGTACGGCTCCCCCTCTCTCGATAACTGCAGCCGGGAGACACGGTGCGCATAGGAGCGCCTTGTACTTCCCAGGATGCGCAATAATTGAACAACTAATGCACGTCGTGCGCGCTCTCTTTCTCTCCTACCTCTGTCCTGGCGACATATCGCGTTGCAGAGCACATTGTAAATACGAGTTTTCGTCGAGGACGAAAATAAAAACGTAAAAGGGAGGAGGGGGTGTAGGGTAGTGAGAACGATTCAGCTGGCGGGCGTCACTCAAGAACTGGTGCCGGTTACTGGTCACGCCACTCACTGTGTTCGGTGGCAGGTACTTACTTTTACGACGCCATAAATAACTGAAAACCCGCGGAGAGACCGCATCGTAGCGTGAACGCGGCACGACACACATGGCGCACAAAGCGCTGCACCTCCCTTCCAAGAGTGGTGAAACGTAACGGCTATTTTCAATCGCACACTCACGCCCATTTCTTGGTAAGGCCCCTGTTAATGAAACAGCTCACTGAGAAGCGAAAATTTATGTTTGCTTGACAGCCTTTGGCAACTGCCATGGTCGAAGGATGTTTCAAAGCCCAGAAAAAAATAAATAAATAAATAAGGGGGCAGCTTTGTTCAAGACATGCCATGGATGGATACGAACACGAGGCCCGCATGAGCGACCGCTACTCTAGGTGCACAGTTTTTGTCATAAATCCATAGGCCAAGTGGTTTGTTCATAAGCCCTGTGACGGGGCTCCTGAAGCACGCGTTGAATAAATAAGCTCGAAATGGATGAGTGCATGACTTCTCTTCAGTGCGAGTTTGCGAACGAAGGAGATCGCTCAACGAGCTCCGATACAGTGTCTAGATGCAAACGTACCATTTGGGCTCTATATTTGTGACAAAGACTGTACTTTTGCTGGGTAACTTCGATATCCTTTTATAGAAACCTCTTTCACAACCTTCATTGTGAATAAGGAGGCGGAGCTGCTCCAGAAATGTCAACTTTTCGTATGACAACTGATCATGTGACCTATCTTATTCTGGTTATTCTGACTAGACGGCATGCCGCCAAACTATTAATTACATCAGTCAGCAGACCCATCTGCTGCGCAGATCTTTTAGGGCCTGGGAGTGTAGCGCAAAAGACACGAATGATGTGAGAACTGAGACATTTTGTTCTGTCACAGTTCTGTCCCTCTCCATCGTGTTTCGTGCGCTGCAACCGTAATTCGAATTACCCACTTGTCCAAGTCTTCATCCTCGTCATTTATAATTTGGGACACTTATAGTTAGTGCGAACATAACTATAGGCCGAAGTCAAGGAAGGGACGCAAGACCAACTAGTCGATGACGTCACTCGTCAGCTATTTCGCGTGTCCCACGCTTGGCTCGCTGTGTCCCAGTGTTATTAGGCGCAAATTCGGCATAATTTGCCTTGAACGAGCCATTGGCCACAGTCAGGCACACTAGCAAGTATTTAGGAAAAATTGCATTCTTAGGCGGCATCGCGCCAAGCTTGTCGCATCTTGGAATCGCCGTAGAATTCTATTTCAAAGAACACAGCCCCTCGCCTTTGCAGGCTAAGCATAGGTTCACAGTTGTCTTCCACTTTAGATGTGACGAGTTCGCTTGACACACACTTGACGGATGGATAATGTTTGGATGCTCTCTCTGCAACATCCCCCGTACTGTGCACCCGAGAGGGTAGCCCTTCAAGTGCGCCTCCTCTCTTGGTGGGGACTTGAAGTTAGTAGCTGCGTGCTCTAAGAAGTACTCCGCCTGACCTGGGGCCCTCGATTATCAAAATTAAAACGCGCAAACCATTCTCAGCGCACACTGTATACTATAGTAAACGGAAGGCGAACTTTACTGCGCACAGCGGTTACGCCTATGCTCTCTTCTTTTGCCTCGTCGCAGTTTTTATCGCGCCGTTCGATCAATGACGAAGCGGTCAGTGAAACCGATAAGGGAAGTGAATTGCAGAGTTGTCGGGTCCCCCATCAGCTGGCCGCCATTTTCCTCTCGCTTTCTCCGCGCGGGAAAAATGCTCCGGCGAGCAGCGTTGGGGCGGAAGGAGTGCCGTCCTTTCCGCGCTTATCGTGGGCGAGCGGGGGTCCTGTTATTTCTGTCGCGGCGGATGGTGCGCGCACAGCCCCGGGAGAAGCGACTGTTCGCAGAAGGCCATTTTAGGGGGTGCTGCTCTCTGGAGCCGAGGCGTCCAACCTTGGCGCTGCTGTTTTGTTACTGCGCGTCGATAGTTAGGACTCGTTTCGCCTGACCCAGTTGCGCCGGCGCAACTCCCCCTCTTCCCGGCAGAGGCGAGCGAACTAGACGGCGCGCCGTGCTGTACCGGAAACTACGCGCGACTTCGAGGCGCTCGCGAGGCTCGGGCCCTCCTTTTCCCCGCGCGAAGCAGTTGAGCTCGGGCGCTCACCGCCGCGAGTCTCCGGAGCGAGCATCCGTGCGCCTCCCACTGCGAGAAGTGGCTCAGCAGTAAGCAGCGGCATTTCCGTACAGCGTTCATTTTTACCTTTGCCGTTATATCCCAGTTCTCGCGCATTCGGCTTTCGTTCGGAGCGCGTGAGATTGGAACGCCCGGAATTCTCATTAAGCGGCAGAGCTGAGGCAATGTGCCGGCGAGGAAACCGAGGCATCGAGAGACAAGAGGTGAACGTTGCAGTCGAGAGTGGAGCTCTTAGAGCATGCAGCGCAACGAGGCGGATCCCCGGAGAGAAAAACTGGGCCTTCGCAAGAGTAGCGACGCTATGGGTGCTGGGAAATGCTATTTACAGCTGCGCGAAACGCGCCCGGCTAACATAGACTGCAGTAACCACGACAAAGCACGTCCTTCCTTCTTCAGGATCAAAGAGTATGGTGAGGAACACCATGCAGGGACTTTTCAGGAAGCGACTCGTCGACGAGTGCTTCATATCAGCGTTGATTCGAGAATAGTAACCCTCGCTATCATTTCTAGTTGGCCGCCCGGAATAAGCAAAAAATGTCTGTTTCTGAGCTTACACGGGAGGTTCGTTCTCTTCCAATAATACTGAACCCACAATGTTTGACAACCAGCCGGTTGCATTATCCAGGCAGATTGTTAGCTGGGCCGGCGACCATAGAAAGAATGAGGAAAGAAATTGTTGAGAAACGCCTGTAGCGTATTTAAGGTAGGAAGAAGCCTCGTCACCAGCGAAGTGTGGTTGAAGTCGAACGGAGCTTGGAACCACCGCCGGTATTCGACAAGGAACCACGGCACTCCTTTCCGCGTAACGCTGTCGAAATGCTATCCCCCAAAAGTGGAAAAGACACGTGACCATCTTGTCACAGGAGTAGAATGCGCTAGGCACTGTGCCGGGTGCAGTCGAATATGAAATGCGAGCGACGGCGCGGAAAGAAAGTGCGCAATGTGGGCTTCCATTTAGGAACAAGAAGTAGCAAGTGCCGTTTTTAAATGGCGTATTTCGCATGGCGGCAAATGACGATGGGGTCTCAAACGAAGACGTGCCCTCAAACCCCTCGTCACGGTTAGCGCATGGCCGTTTCTCCTTCTGCTTCCCGTCTAGTCACAACAAACTCAGCTCTGGCGGACCGACCATTGTTTGCGCTGGGAGAACTGAGACGGGCGGCGGCATGCACTGAGCGAACACGGCGTCGCTTCTCCGTGGGACAATGGAGCGAGGCCTCAAAAGGAGGAGCATCGCTGCTTTCGCGAGAGGCAGAGACAGCGCTTCGTGATGGTCATCCGGGCAGCTGGCAATTAACAAGGACCGACATATCGCGTACTACATGAAGCAAAAATAAAAGTCATTCTGGCGATCCCGATTTCCAAGCGGTTATTGAAGGCACTTTGAATGCAATAAAACCGCGAAAGTAAATTCAAAATAAATATGCCTATGTTTCGGTAGTTAGGGCAGCCTCGAGATGTTTTAAGCTTTTCACCCTAATCACTAGCTAATTTTATGTGGGCGTAACGTGAATGAGGAAGCAACAACGACATTATCGTGTCGTATACACTCAGTGCTCCGGTGTGAGGGTCTGTCTTTGTGGAGGCCGTCACAAGGACAGACCCCGCGTAAAAGCACTTTTCTGCGGCCTTCTTCTTAAGGCGTTCAATCATGCTTGAGCCATAGGAATCGGCAAATACATAAGAAGATGATGCTTTTTTAGCCTGTGCACCGTGTCAGGATGTCGCGCACAACTCCATGCGCATTAAATGCGAGCAGTAGCCGCGCGGTAACTAATGACGTCATATACTGCGTGCAGGCACAAAAAACAAAAACAAAAAAACCTAGGAAGTTAACACGATTAAGCCTAAACGTTCGAGCCCTTCAACACTACAACTGCCTGTTCAGGGAACGCTCATGCATCAAATATCAGTGGTTCTCAAATGTTAGGAGACCACGTTGCCTAATACTGTCTGCAACCTTCAGTGTCAAAATGAGTCGTTTTTTTTTTTGCTCTTCATTGACAATAAAGCAACAGATGTCCGCTGTCGTATATGTCGAAGAATGACTAATTAGAAACACTTAACATGACGCGCCCGTGTACCCGAAGGGGTGAACATTAAGCAGAAAATGAAGTTTCCTATCAGTGGCAAGCAAAGGAGAACGAAGAGCAAGCGCATTTCTAGATCTGCCTTTGGAGCATCGCACGACAGTATGTAAAGACTCACACCAAGCTTGCGTAAAAAAAAAAAAAAAAAAAAAAAAAAAAAAAAAAAAAAAAAAAAAAAAAATGAGTGGTCACGTGTTTACGCATGAGTCGTTTTTGTGTATTTCTTTCTGAACTCCGTTGTCTGATGCTTTGCTTTCGGGTAAAAAGAATTTTCATTTTTTTTTCGTTGCTACATCTGCATTTACATTCGTGTAATTTTTTCGGTCTCTTACTCTCTCTCTCTTGTTGCAGGATATCGCCGGCCTTCCAGAAACCGTAACCATGACCAGTTGGAAGCGTTTCTTTCAGAAACGAGTTTTAACTACGATGGTCTTCAGTCATCGCTTGCGCGTAAGAGTAGCCCGTTCACCGAGGTAGCAGCCCTTGCTTTCGATTCCCTCCTTGTCGCTCTTTTCCTTCCCTTTTCGCCGCATGTCCAGAGCCGTGATTTCCAGCCGCCCGCGCCAGACATCGCACAAGGAAGAGGCGAACGCAGAGTTAACTCTCACAGACATTCTTTCTTCTTCGAATGCACTTAATGCGTTCAGGAGTGTACTTGAGGGATGATACATGGCGTCCACTGCTTGCGTGGCAAACATGAGGTAGTGAAAGTTCGGAAGGCCATCTTACGTCCACGCAACTAAGTGTCACGGCACTGGTGAGACCACGTGCCACGACCGTCAGAGTGGCTCTCCAGTGAAGCGAAAGTGACCGTAACTGTGCCGTCGACAGATGGCGCTAGCACACGGCGCGATTCTGGGATAATGAGCATAGGGCAATGTGGGGATGCAACAGATATGAGGTTTTGAAGGGCATTTGGAAAGGAATTATGGTGCCCGGGCTCACTTTCGGAAATACGGTTTTTTGCCTAAAATCAGAGGTACAGTCGACATTAGAAATAAATCAGAGAGTCGTCGGACGATATTAGCAATAGGTGCCCGCGGCAAAACTACAAATGAGGCGGTACAGGGAGATATGAGCTGGGCATCTTTCGAAGTACGGGAAGCTCAGAGTAAAATATTATATGAAGAACGCCTGAGGAAATTGGACAGTATACTGATGGGCAGCTAAAAAATTTAAATACCTATACCTAAAAAGCGTTGACTCACAGTGGAGGAAACGAACTAGGAAACTAACCAGTAAGTATGCTGGTCATAAGGACGAAGAAATAAAGAGTGTTAAGCAACATGTGAAAAACACAGAAGGTAAAAATTGGATAAATTCGATGGAAAAGAAACAGAGTGTGGAGCTATATCGAAAGTGGAAAAGGCACATCAGGAAGGAAGCTTTCTTTGATAACTCAAGAGGCAGTGCCCTACTTTTTGAAGCTAGATCAGGGTGCCTTAGAACACGCAGCTACAAAAAGAAATTTAACAATGAAGATTACGCATGTGATGTGGTAACTCCAGTGAAACAATTGACCATATTATACTCGAAGGCAATGGTATCCATCCGGAAGTCGATGCAGGTGCAGTCACTCTTCCAGAAGCTCTGGGGTTTACAGAAACCAGTGGCCGGGTGAATAAACCGGCGGTGGAAGCTAGCAAAAAAACGACTGGAAGATTGGTGGCTTAAAAGCAGAAAAGTGACATAATGTTAGTAATGTAGAAACAAAAATTCAATAAATAGAATGATGGTATAGTTAACCAATCTAAAACAATAATTAAGATATAGGGAGAAAAATGAGCATGATAGCAACTGCTGCCTCCCCGTTTCAAAGGGGATGCTTCTATATTCCATCCATCCTAAGCCGGCGAGGACGGAGGCTTGAAGCTCCAGAAGGGAAGTCAAGGTCCACGAACACGGAACCTTGTGTCGCCGCACGGAGGCCTCGTCATGCATCTGCGCGCTCTTTTCCAAAGCTATGTGCACAATTTGTGCGGCAAACGCCATTTCTTGCTTTATTTTAGTTCTTCGTTGGAACTGCGTGATACGCTATCACGGAGCCTCCGCGGAAACAAACCTTGACGCGAAGAGTTGAATGGACTTTTGGCACTACGTGGAACGGGCGAAAGAAGCGAGGGAGAGGAGCCAAGACAAAATAAAAAGGAGAAAACAATGGGTCCAAAAAGGGTTATGTTACTCCACTTCCGGCAGGCAGATAACACATCTTTTACCGCACCAGTAATGAACCCTGTCTGCATCGTTCGCAAGCTTAAATGAGAAAATTTGGTGTTCAGCGGATTCCGCTTTCGATTGCATTTTCTTCCTTTCGCCGTTCCTTCGGCAACCAAAAGAGCGCCCAGATTAGGGACCCTCGCCTTCTGCGCGGGTGACCGACACGACAAGGCTGCGGAGAATGGGAGCGCCTGGTGTTTAGCGTGTTGTTGAATGTTACAGACACCGTGCTCGCTTTATCTGCTCTACTGCAGGTGAGCGATAACAATGGCTCTGTGCGTCATGTGGAGAGAAGTTTAGAAAAGGGAACAGGCAAACAAATGTTGCCATTGGTTGCCCATTCCCTCAACTTGCTGTCCTTGGTTAGTCCCGCTAACGTTTCATCGCTGACGTCACATTAACTAAGGCAACAGGACGTCACCTGAAACCGGCACCATTCTTAGCATTACAACTGCCGTGCGTCGCTTCGCCCAAATATACTCCGTTAGGAGAAACTACGTTAATTGCACAGAGCGCGTGAGACTCATTTGGTTAGAGGAAGATCGCTTGTTTGCTTACGGAGACCGCAGTCTCAATAAACAAACAAAAAATCTAGACCCCTCTTGACCCAGCTATGTTGATCCAGTCAGGCCCACAAGTGCACGCAGGAATCAAACAACGAATCAGCCTTTGGAGACCGCAACGCGCGCAGGAGCACTTATTATCACTCGATTAAAAACTTCCGGAGGCAGCACCGTTTCCCTAAAGCGGAAGTGACGTAACACCAACTTCAAGAGTACAACAAGCCTGTCACCGTTGCGGCACAGACGCGACGCGACGCCGAAAGGCATCGACGCGCGCGGACGCGAAAAAGACGCGACAGAAGGGTTAGCGCCGTCCGCGCGTCAATTTCCTCTCGCAGCTCTCCGGGAGGGCGGCACATCTCCGGAGGTACCTGTGCGCGGCGTCGTTGCCAGCCTCACCTGCGTCTCATGTAGGGCCTGGGCCCGGCCGCGCGGGCATGGGGTCCGTCGTCGTATCCAGCGAGTATCCGCGTCGTCGTCACGTGTTCATGGCGGCGGCCAGCGCCTGCCGCACAAGCACGAGCAGGAGCCGGACGAGCAGGCGGCAGCGCGCGGGCGTGAGCAGGGCCCAGGGCAGCACGGGCAACAGAGCGCACGTGGACAGGCAGAGCAGGCACGGGCACGGCGGCCGCATGGGCGCGACAGGCGGCAGCCGGCGCTGTGGCAGGCGCGCCAGAGGCGGCGCGGGACTCCGGCGAATCTGGGTCAGCCGTGTCAGGGCCAATGGCGGCTGGACGTTTTCACTGGCAGCGAGTTCGTCGACCGGCTGGCCCCGATTCGGGCTGCCTCCTCGCCCGTCCCACTTGCGCACAAAGAGGTCACTCAACCGGCCAGAGAACCTTGAAAGCCTCTTCACTTTCGTGCGCGGAGGAAACGCACCTTGCTTCCTCTTCCTCCTCCGGCGCGCGGAAACGCCGCGTTGGGCCGCAAGGTCGCGGTTACCCAAGACCTTCCTTCCGCGCGGCCCGCGGTCCGGCTACGTGCATGCGCTGGACACCGGCGGAAAGTGAAAGTGACGCCCTATCAAAGTCCTCAGGGCTGCGAAGAACGGCTCCGAGCACTTTCGCCTTCACGCACTTTCCAAGAGCATGTTCACTGTGAAGCCAGTGCTGCCAACACGTACTGCTTGCCTGTCTAAACGAGAGGGGGCAAAATACAAGAAGCCGGTATTTGACGCGCTGGTTGTGAGGCACACTTATCGCAGAAAGGGCGCTGGAGTAATTCTTACGACGATCGCAAACTTGGTACAGCGGGGAAACGCGACGACCACAGGAGAGGACACACGCATACCCACAACGCCGATGAGTGTGCGGGTCCTTTGCCATCGTTTTTGTTTTGTTTTGTTTTGTTTCTTCTCATCATGAACTGCTTGGACTTATTGAAGCTTGCAGAGCTAACAATTATGTCTACGTGGACTTTTTAAAGACATCGGTCTCTGTTCTATTCACAGCCGTCGAAAACAGAACAAAGTTTACGGGATAAGCACTGTGGTTGATAACCGTTGTGGTAGCTTTCAGAGTAGTGCGTTTAGTACTTGCTGAAACCAACTTGCCAAGCTGTCCTCAATGCCAAAGTGTGCGTGGCCATTGCGGGCGGAAATCCATCCCAAGCACTCGTGTTTGCTCCGGAGCGCCGAAGACGTCGTCCCCCTGTGACACGTGAGCACAAACGAAGATCCGTCTTTATTATCTTCGTTAGGCACGCAACAGTAGTCTAGTTGCCTGAGCTGCATGCTTCTGCTGCCTCCTCGGGCCACCATCCGTCGACAGACACGCTCCCCGAGGCAGAGTAGGAACACGTCAGGCACTCTGGCCAACGGAGCACCTTCCTGTCCATAGACTAGGCCCCAGGCGTGGCCGTAGGGCCGGCTGCCGCAGATGCCAAGGCCGACCCTTGCGGTACTCCTGCTTCGTCCGGGGACGCTGCGCATACTTTCCGCTCATTTGCCATAAATAGAAGCTGGCAAGTGAGAGCGTTGACTGTGCACAGGACTTAATTCGTCGCCTTCATTGGGCTTTGCCAGTGGCGAGAACCTTTGGCAGCTGTTCGGACATCTATGTGCGGCATAAACAAACACTTATTGGACATGTCGGAAATGGTTTGCGGCACAGAAGTTATCAGTTGCATTATTGATATCTAGAAATATGATGAGATGTGTTCAGTATCTGGGTACGGAAGAGAGACGCCCCGAGCGAGAAAAATGAAAGGAACGTGCGGAAGACAGGGTAGGGAAGTATGCTGTCTGTAGCTTCCTACCGCTGCCTTTGGGTGGCCCACCCATCTAATATATACACGATACGAGAGTACCCGCAACCGAGACAGCACATGTCCAGCACATTACACCATTTCCGCCCGCCAGGGACGTTCTGGGAGACGACTAGCGAAAACATATATATATATATATATATATATATATATATATATATATATATATATATATATATATATATATATATGTATGTATAGTTCGAGTACCGGTCTGAGCGTTGAAATTGAAATTTTCCACTTTTACTTCTTCTCCGAGGCCGCAGCATGAGAAAGGACATTTTAATCGCACCATGTGCTATGGCTTTTTGACAGCCTGTACAGCTTTTGTTTGGAACGGTAAAATGTCTGTGGCGTAGTTAACGAAATTAGAGAAAATGAGTAGTCGCAGTTCCGCTCTATTAAGAATTGAGTGTATTGTTAAAATATAATAACGAGATCATAAGTTATGGAAGGTAGCCAAAAAAAAAAAAAAACAAAGTTGACATCAATCTTAGCTTAGCCTAACACTAGTAAAATTTTCCACCCGATACCCTGCCTCCGCCATCGGTCCGAAACCGCACGCGTTTTTGGGCTTAATGCATCGCAGATGTTGACCCACGAACGTTAGAAAACGCCTCACAAACAACCAGAACCAAATTAATATTTTGGGAAGAGTCAAGGCGAAACACAGAGGAAATCAAAAACCACTCGACGCTCGAATTGCAGACGGGAAATGATAGAGACCACCCACTACGCTACCAACCGAGAAGCTGCGAGAGTGCGGCGGGAAAATATTGTGACGTCAAAGTACACGCCATTCGGATGAAAACGTACCACCACCTCCACATGGCTCCCAACCTTTTCTTTTTTCCTTTTTTTTTGTCTCCAGCACCTGCCATTTATCGCGGCTCATAGCGGACCGCTCTGCACTCCAGTGCCACGGACTGATATTCTTCCTCAAAACGTGTGCACGGTGCCGTTGAAGAGCGCCAGAGGAGGCTTATGCACAAACATTCAACACGCGAGTGCTCGACCATCGTTATGCCGCCGCCCACGTAGCCGGGATGAACGAGGTACTATACCGCGAGCTAACAAACGATGTCGGGCTCTTCGCTTATCACAGGTGGAGAAAAGCGGCTCCTGAGACGGACAGGGGCAGAGGAGAAAAACATCCAAAAAGGTCGACAAAATAACCTCCGTGGCATAGAAACCCAAGGTGACTAGCCGCAATCTTATCGACTTGTTTTTTCAGACTCGCGCGCGAGTCCTTCCTGGCCTCCCGGTGGAAACAACGAGGCCGGGATCGCCCACCGGCGGCCGCCTATCAGAGCGTGCGCCGGTCGCCGCACCGCGGATGCGAGAACCCAGCGCTGCCTGGCCCGTTCGTTCACCCGCTGACCCCCCGCGCGAGGCACTACTGGCCCGTTGTCACTGGCGCACTCAGCCATTCACTCATCGCGCACGAGCTCGCTGCGCCTCTTGGTCCGACGGTCGAACTGAACAAACTTCACTCAAAAACACGGCTGGGACTGCAGGGATCGCTCACACGGGGCTAACTCGTTCATTCGCACATTACTAGCAGCGCGTCACTAATATTGGCCATATATGCATTCTTCGCGATGCACGGGGCTAAGGACGAAGTGGGGGAGGAAAGTTAGTTGAGAGAAGAAGCCATAGTGAGAACAGGCCCATCGCGGTAGTTAGCTGAAGTTTAATTGTGTGAAGTTCGGTAGTCTCTTATTAACGTGATAAAGAGGAATAATGCTACACGAGCGTAGCCGAGAATTCCTTAGAAATTCCGGCGTTAAAGTTATACGACTACCCGTTTATCACATGCCGCTCTTCTCGTTGACTTGACAAAGAAGGATAGACAATTGGGTATTGGTTCATACTGGAAAGGTACAGCGCAGTATGGACTTGACAAACTGGAACGAACCTGCCTTAAGTAACACAATTTTGCCGCCACCGTTCAGCGTCATTTGGCCCGTTGGTATGTGTAAGAATTAAACGGCTAAGCCACGAACCCTTACGTCGCCATGTTTCGCCTCAAACGTGAAGCAGGTTCCTCTTTCGCGTAGTCGCTGGCGTATTACTTTCGGTTTTACTTTTCTGCACGGCGCGATCTATCGCTCGCGTAAGGGTGGTAAAATTATTTGGAGGCAGATTTTGTCGAGCCTCAAGCGGAGGAAGTAAAGGCGAGGCCGGCGTTCTCATTTTAATATTTTTGTTTATTCCGGTCGCGCTTTTCGAAGTCACTCGCTCCGTGGCTATAAATAGACACAGAAAGAACACGGAGACCGAAAAAGAAAAGGTCCCAAAACGCGCGTCATTTGCGTATTCGAGTCTCTCTCTTCTTCCCACCGATAGCATCACGCGCTCACAATTAGACGCGTTCTGAGCGCCGGTGGTGGCTAGGTCCTCGCGCAGAATAGCGACGAGAAACAAAGGGGGATCCTCGAAATAGACGCACCGGGGAGCTCTCTCGCGGAGACCCAGAAAGGAAAGAGCGCGGCGCGGCTTTCACCTTCTTTTTTTTTTTTCCAGAGATTGCCCACCATTTGCCCGGTGGCCGCGGCGCACGAGGCAGGAAGTAATTCGTCGCCAATATCGGCCGCAACCCGTCGGGACGAGCTGTGAGGCGAGGCACGCGATTAGAGTGAGCTCGTGCCTTCGAGGGGGATTCCCCTCACAAACGTCTCCGCATGCATCGCGCGTGCATGCACTCCGAACGCCGTCCGGCCACTCTTGTCCCGGAGCTTCAGCAGATGCGCTTGCGACAAAAAGAAATTAAACCAAAATTTCCTTAGGGTATGACGCGACAGCTTTCCCGTATGTGCACTTTGCGGCTCGCTTAATCACTGAACCCTTAATTACTGTCTCTATTAGCTCACACATACTCATATACACACAGAGTAGAGACAGAGAAAAAGAACGGATGCGCAGGGAAGATAAGCAGGCGAAGCCTGATTAACTACGCTAAACAGGCCAAGGGGAGCAAAGGGAGAGAAATCAAAGGAAAAGTGGAGTAGGAAATTAGGAAACAAGTTGCACGTGCCCATAGGCCAATACTGTGATGGTAGAAAGGGTTGGACACTGTCCGACTTATTGCGCAGCCTCCTCATGAAATGTGGGAGGCTGGACAGATATTGGGGTTCAACTATATTAAACCCTTGGCCCAGGCAATCCAGCACCAGTACGACGCTTCGAATGGTTGAAGATTTCATGGCCTGTAGCAGAGGGCCAAGGGCGTTAACCAGTGTCATCAGGAACATGAAGGCTTGGCAGTCTTGTTCTGGGAGCTTGCCCGTAACAACTGATGAGCTCAGCGATTGGCTCGAAAGGCCTTTGCAGAGGAACCTCAAGAGAACGTAACCGCGGAAGCGCTATCAAAGCCATCGGCACACGACGAAGTCGCACTGTCCTCGTCCGTAGGGCGCGGAAGGTGTCACACTCGAATGGGGTGACACGGGAGGTGGTCGAGGAGGTGCAGCTGCTGTTGGCAGCAACCTTTCTGTAATTCCTCTCGAGTCGAGAACGCTTTCTTCGAACAATCGGAGCGGCTTTGCGGTGCGTCGAGTTGTCACCGATCGTTTGTTTTTAGGACGCCACGCACGTCTTATACGCGGGTAATTTTTCGACAAGGCGTAGTGGTAGTAGAATTACAGGAGTCACAACTGTGAGGCTCGGCAAAACAGAGGCACGCATTCGCGTCGCTGCAGGCACCATCACATATCCAGATTCATGCATTTGTGGTACTGCACGCTTGTGGCATAAAGGAACCCAAATTATGACAAGAATGGCCGGCCTACCTTCACATGGGGTGGGAGGCGGTCTCCTTGGAATACAATCTTTGAATAGCAAGAGACGCCAAGACGAGAAACCCCGATCCTTCTGGCGCCTTCTTTAACCGGTCTCACAAGGATAGGCAAATGGCCTTACATTATAGCCTGATCTACATCGTAGACAATAAGTCCTCAACGTGCAGTATTACAGTACGGACTGAGATGAACCCAAGTTGGGCGATGGCCCCCAGTTATTCCAATGCAACCTCATGGTGGACGTCAACTGTCACGATGTTTTTTATGCGAGATCACTTGAGCGTCTTTAGAAGCTTCAAGCAGCATTGAAAGCCAGCTAGGCCGCCTCATATTGTAGGATGGAGGTAGGCAGGAAAGTCAAGGACTATTTGTGTTTGTGCTTGGGCATTCGTTTATAGAGAGTGTACCCCCTTGATGAACATCGGGCTCATAATACCTTTTCATCTTCCGACTGAGGTAAGTCACAAAGTCATTTTCACTACCCTCCTCGCTGAAGGGAAGAATGGTGACTTCGCTATCGTGGTCGCAGGAAGACTGCGCATCTTTTCGACGAGGTCGAGAAGGAAGCGACCAGGCTGGTGGAATGCCCAAGAAGATTCAGATCCGGCATTGTATGTCAGAGGGATGGCGTCCCACCAGTCCCCGCCCCCCTTCCTAACACAGGCAAAAAATACTTAAAACCGCTGAAGGCGCGTAGACAACATTAAGACGGATAATAAAGTGGTAAGCTACCGCTCTATGACGCGTACCTATCAAGACAGTCGTAAGCTACCACACTGTGTGCGAGACCATCCGACATACATATAAAACCTCGCTGACCAAGCCATACGAACGTGCCGCCGCGGACGCGCATTGTGCCTGGCTCGGGATCAAAAGGTCTGAGTGTTCCATTCCCATATCACCTTCTCAAATAAAGGATATATGTGTCCTAGTTGGACGTTCCTATACCATCTAGGCCATGACATGTGGTCTCGTGACGTCAACTCGCCGACCAATCAGTGTGCGGCCATGCCACCTGTCATATACCGCCTGCCATATACCACCTGCCAAATACCACCTGCCAGATGCACGCCCGGGTTGTTTCGCTCACAATGCCGGCGCGGCGGCGTACTTAAACGCGACAGCTTTAAAGGCCCTGTTCTCCAGAAAATCCACCATTGTCGGCATTTTGATCGAAAAATCACGGGGACGACTTTGCCAGGTGGTATTTGGCAGGTGACATTGTCGGCCTCAGATTGGTCAGCGGGTTGTGTGACGACGCGAGATCACGTAAAACGGCAGTAGCTGGCAAATCTAGTAGCTGCCTTTATATGGGAATAGAAGCCACCGGGACACTTTGATCCTTATTCAGACACGCTACATACTTCCCGGCCGTGCAGACCCGCCTTAGCGGTGCATTGGTTAGGGTGCTCGACTGCTGTGCCCAAGGATGCGGGATCGAATCCCGGCCGCGGCGGCCGCTTTACGATGGGGGCGAAAGCCGATTTCCCTGTGTGCTGAGCGTTGTCAATGCACGTTAAAGAACCCCAGGCAGTCGAAATTTCCGAAGCCTTCCACTACGGCGGCTCTCATCGCCTGAGTCGCTTTGGGACGTTAAACCCCACAAACCAACCACCAACTCCTCGACCATGCATGCCAGTTCGTACGGTTCGGTTAAAGCGGGGCTTTACGTCTATGTCGGGAGGAGGAGGAATACCTTTATTTGGCGCCCGGCAGTCTCTAACATAATGTGGTAGATTACGACTGTATGCTAATGATATGTGCGCGATAACCGACGCACTAATTAAGATATCTATGATTAGCTAGCTTAGCTAGCTAGTGTCCAAGTGCATGAACGCGCGCGAGGATGTGGAAGGGGAAGAGCCGATGACGCTGTTGCGTCATATACGACGGAGCTGAAGTGCCCCTAAAAGGTTTGGTTACGGCATTTACGGCACCGGCGCTTTGCCGAAGGAAACGCCCCCATATGTTATTCCTTTGTAATTAAGTTCAGCTCGAAAAAAAAATAGAAGACCATCATCCAGGTACTGCATATTCGTTTTCTGTTAGCAACTTTCACGCCCTATAGGCTCTGAGGAGCAGTGAAAGCCCACTATGACTACCAGGGAGAAGATTCGGTGGCTGCGTTACCTTGGTGTTTTACTGTGGTGCGCTGTTGAAAGCTACTTTAAAATGTTGCTGATAGGTGACTCCTGCTGCCTTTGGTGAATCAACTCTCGATGCAATTAGCATTAATTGTGTGCTGTGGTACGAATATACGCACATTATTGTCTGTCACTGTACAAGCCTCTGTGCGAAGGCGTCATATTGTAACTCATATATGCAATAGAAGCCGCAGGGTGGTGGTGTGGCAGGTCTGGGATCTGAAACGTTTTACTTCTGGATGCGTGGAGCGGCCAATGTGACACGGGGCGAGGCGGCACCTACTGCGCCAAGAAATGCGGTGCGGAACCGCTCAATACGCGCCTGGAAAGCAACAGTGATGGTACTGAATGAGCATTTCAACTTCGCCAATATATATATATATATATATATATATATATATATATATATATATATATATATATATATATATATATATATATATATATATATATATATATATATATATATATATATATATATATATATATTTTTTTTTTTTTTTTCGACCGCCGTCAACAGTTCTGACTGACGCAAACTGTGAACAAGGCTGGGAGGAAATATGTTTCAACAGCGAGAAGCTGCTATCTCATCGGGACCACAAATGCCACTATGTAGACGCTGGTACCGGGCATGGATGTAAATACACGTCACCGTAAAGTTTAGCACAAGCTACTGATTTAGTGTTGGGCGTAGAGCTAGTGGGTCACACATCTCTTGGAAGAAGGCAGCAGAGCAGGTGACAACACAAAACATAAGAAGCACACACAAACACAAGGACAACGCTGCATTGTCCTTGTGTTTGTGTGTGCTTCTTATGTTTTGTGTTGTCATCTGCTCTACTAATTTAGTTTGTATTCATCTACTACTCATTGCGTTGAATACATTAAATGAATCATGCAGGAAATAGGCTTTTTTTTTTTCGTTTCTTGCGAACGTATCTGTACGGTCCAGTTGTGGCTGTTCAATAATTATGCCCTCAAGGGTGGAGTCACAGTTTACATCACTCAAATAAATGCATACTATAGGTTCTCTAGGAAAACAAATTGGCAGAAAAATGTGCATGGTCAACTGTCAGTCTCTGTCACAGGGTTCACATTGCCCCCAGCTAGATTTTAATTAACCTCATTGTCCACGTTTTGAGGTCAGGATGCAAAGAAAATGCATGTGGGTTTATCTCCCCTTACCGAAATATGACGAGATTTATGTTTTCTGCCATGTTGCATGCGTTACTCGCAGCCGTGGGTGTCATAATTACCCGTTGTCGTGGAAGAGCGCAAAATTGATCCCAAAACGGAATAACGCGCTAATAAGGATTGAGCAGCGCAACTAGTAGCACCGTGAGGGCGGTGGGAAATGCCCGGTCGAGTAGGAAGCCGTCGACCGCTATCTTCTTAATGGCGCTTTCGATTTCGACCCCGTGGACACAATGCCGTACGTGAAAGCAGCGTTAACTCGCTTAGCATGATGTTCGGTGGGCCATCGCAGCTGCGGGGCCCAGACCCACTGAGGAATTCGAAGTGCGTGGGCATAGGGGTTATTTATTCCAGGGCGACTATTATCGCTCTTTGAATGGAAAATTATAGTCGATTTCCCACTAACTCGTTGCATCGGCCACATTTGCCGAGCACCATGTCAACGCAGGTGTAGTAAAAGATGGTTGGGGTCTTCTCTCCGACGGCGGTAGATTCCATTATCGTGGTTTCATGCACTCTGGCGACAATCTTCGCATGTGTAGAGTTTGGGGCAGACCATATTTGTGTCGGTGCTTCACAAACGGATCGACAGCTTGGAAACCACTCTGCGTATTTAAATGGGAAGAAGCCTGGCAACGCCGTCTCATGTGCATGGCTCCGATTAGCGGCATTGCGACTGTTCCGCTGTTTGTGCGCCGTCTGACCTGTCGAAGACCAGATAAAAGCGTATAGTCCCGCACCAAGAAAAGGCCCCGTCTCCACCCACTCGACGAGGGAATCGTTCCCGGAAAGGCCTGCCCTGTGACTGTGACAAAGTGTCGGAATGAGCAGGTGGCAGGCGAATAGACAATGACACGTGTCAGCGCTACGCCGACTACGCCGACCAAAGCGCCCGTTTAGGCATTGTCTACCTTGACCATCGAACACTGACGCCTCTATCCGACACCGCGCCCAGCCAAGGCTAAAACAAACTTTATCACGGCCGTCGCCTCAGCACACGAAACCGCAGAACAAGATCACATGAGGAGAGAGAGCGAGCCGTCTCTGACGTGTACAGCAGTGTGTGTGTGCGTGTGTGTGACTGGCGCGTCGGTACCAGGGATTCGACCGTGGGAAGAACGGATGTGAAGGTGTGAAATGTGAATACAGAGAGAGTCAGTCGAAGCTGGACCGAGCGACAGAACGGACACCCATCGCAATAGCGGAGTTCGCACAGGCGCGTTCTTCTTGCGGACTGACATTCCACCTAATTTCTTAATGCGACCTCAATAAATTAGTTCTCTTAATTTCTTTGAGTGTCTGCTAACCCATGCATTCACTTAGAAGCCGTGCTGAACAGTGGGCAGCCCGCTATTTTGCGCCGAAGTGCACGGTGCCGCAAGTAGAACACGTGCTTCTGAAAAGAATAATCCGTCTGCGCCGCAGTGGCTGTTCTACAGAAGAAGCGGGGCTCCTTGCTTTCGCGCCTTTTAGAGCGCAGCTCTTCGGCGCCCGTTCCTGCGTTTCGCGTCGTCGTCGGCGTCGCAGGCGTTGTCTCTTGTAACCAGCTCCGCAGCCGGGGCAGCGCGCGCTCCCGCCACCGCTGGCCGCTACGTGTAACCCTTCCACCTCCCTCGTGTTCTCCGGTTGCTGCGCGCGCTCCTCCCGCCACCGGTCGTCGCTGCGTGTAGCCCCCTCCCCCACTCTTCCTGTGTGGCAGCGACGGTGCTCTCCGGTTGCCGAAGCGCCGGCTCGGCGTCAGCGGATCACGGTGCATATGCGTTCCAAGCCGAAACGCAGAGCCACGTTGACTTGACTCGCTAGCGGCATCAGCGGCATCAGTCAGTCGCTGCTACCTCTTCGCCGCGCAAAGTTCCTATGGGCCCACGCGCCGCCTCCCGTGACCTCCCGATTCACAAAGCTTCCTTCATGACAGTCAAGAACTGTTAGTGGAGTGTTTCTTGAAGAAATATGTGTGAAAAATAAAAACTTGTCTGTGATTGAACACACGTCTTGTTCGAATTCTTTGCCTCAATGTATCGAAGAGCTCAAACACCTAATGTGCTGCGCTCAAATTTCGCATTAGGAAGTAACGAACGGCAGCCCGAGCATCGTACCTTCTGTACAGTGATGTGCTTGTTTGGACACCGACTCGAAGGGATGTGCTCTGTGTTGTACTGGCTAGCTTTATCAGAGAGGGACCGGACCTGAAGGGCTTTAAAGACGATTAAATAAATTTTCGTAGATTGTGCCATTAAACTGCTTGTTCTACATCGCTACCAAGTGACGTAAGTGACGTAACGGGGCGTGCGCACAGGGGAGGGGGCAGCCCCCTTCCCCTAATTGTCCCCCCCCCCCAAAAAAAAGAAAAAAAAAGACGGCCCGTACATTGACTCTGTCGCACCTGTGCCACAATTTTTGAAATTGCAGGGTTATGGCCTAGCAGGTTTTTTGAAGATACTGGCGGCCACGGACATGATGTTCCTTTGCACGAACTGCTTACTTACCACTTCTACTCCCGGAAAGCCGGGGGGGGGGGGGGGGGGTGTCAGCTAGGAACCGTTATGATAAGCGCGTTGTCGCGTAATTTTCAATTTTGAATCCATGGTGAAACTTGTTTTGTTTTTTAAGCGCAAAATATTTTGCATTGGAAGGAGAAAAAATAAGCGCACTGAAAGGAACGCACGGAAGGATGAAAACGACTGGGCAAGCGCCAACTCTTATGAGAGCGCATTGTCCTGGCATTTTCTGCCTTCCCTGTGCGTTTATCAGTGAGCTTGTTTTTCCTTTCCAAAGCTATATAAACCATCTAGCCCATTTTGTATATGTTGCAATTCCATTGCATCAAAATAAATCTCTTATCGTCATTCCTCGCCTTTGCGCGGCGTTTTGGCCGTAGGGAATAGGAATGGGGGAGGGAGGGCGCTGCGATGAAACTTGGCTCCCCTTAATGCAGAACCCTGCGCATGCCTATGGTCGCAGACGACCGACGCGCAGCTCCTGCCAGTGCTGTAATATGCGAAAAGTCCGCGACGTTGTATCAGCAGTTGTTCCACTGACGGAAGGATCGCTGCTCCGCAGCACTACAAGGCTCGTGAATTCAATGACTGCTTATTTATCGAGATCCAGTAACACTGGCTATAAACAGCTAACTATCGTTTGTCGATGTAAGCTGAAGCCACAAGGCGCTGACCCCGGCAGGCTGCTCTCTACACTGCAGTACTGCAAAGCTGAGCGCTAGGCACATATACAAATGATGCATTTCTTATATTACAAAAGGAGTTCAACTGCCCTTTAAAATATCGCACAACTCTACTGAAAAGCGGTATCTTAATACTTTTAAGAGGAGTTATTTATAGAAAAAAAAACTGCATTCGTTCCAACTAATATCCGACGCGAGCACCGTAGGAGTGAACGTGTTATTTTCCCACTGTCGGAGTTTTGGATGCGTCAGCAAAAATAAGTATTTCATTGTTTATGCTCGAGACACGCGCCGCAACACAAGTTACCGACTTTGTTTAACTCAGAAACGCTATACCAACGCGTTCAAGATTGACCGACCGCATTCGCGGCCGCTTCGAGGAAGACGACGATCTGAAACGCGTCCTCATGCCCTGGAGGCCCGAGTGGCTGCTATCGACAACATTGCTGCACAGCTCCCTTAAATCATAAACGCTGTCATTGCCGCCACGATGGAAAGCATAACTGCCCGTATCACGCGTTCGGTAACAAGTTTAACCCAGAAATGGATTCTCGAATAACCACGTCTCTCTAAACGCCGCAGGACTCGGTAATCTTCCATCACGCCCCGCGAAATTCTCTCGTCGCAGAGGAACGCGTCATCCGCAAGGTTTCGGGCGCCAGTAGATTGAACATTTTTAACACAGTAGCATCCCTCGCCCCCTCAAGCTCTCATCATGGCCAACAATCCTCCACACAACCCACCCTTTTACGCTAATCCAATGGAATTGCAGATGTTTCAAGGACCGGCTGAAGCGAGTGTACCTTCGCCTTACATTAAAACCTTTGAGTTCTCCGTGGCCTAAGTCGCCATTCAGGAGCCAGGAGCCAATGCCAAACTCCCTATCAGACTTTCCAGAGGGACACACAAACCTGCATTCTCTCCCACAAAGACTACACAGCACAAGAGGCCACCCCTCCATTGACACCCGAATACTCCACGGTCCTACCTTTGTGGAGAATATTCCGGTCAACCTCTCTGTCTTTCCTTTCGATAAATCAATCTATCTATATTTGCGGAGAAAAGACCGCCCAATTCATGTACGTATACTGTCCCCCAAAACTTAAAGATGTAACTTATTTCAAGCTCTTTACAAAAGCAATGCACGCGACCCCCTACTCATTGTAGGAGATTTAAACGCTCCGTGTCGGCAATAGGGCTACCTTAGGAAGGAACCCCGATGAAAAAAAAAAAAAAATTGACGGAATCAATTTCGACCTTTGGGCTTGCCCTCCACATCGATCCGGCCAACCCAACTCACATGGGTAACTCATAACCAAGGATGCGAATATGATTTGACTCTTACCCGCAGTATTCAGCACCCCGACTGTCTTAACACGCAAGACACCCTGGGCAGTGACCACTGCATTATTACTACCACTATATACACACAGCCCCTTAAACGCCCCAAACCACAAGCGCATATTCCCGATTGGACGAAGTTCCACGCGACACTTCCCTCTGTCGACATTGTTCGCTCGGGATATCATGAGTGGGTGACCTCTCTAATGAAACTCTCCGCACTAACGAACAATGCAGCCAGCTCACCGACTCCACTTCCGAAGTAGGCAATCATCTTCTCCATCTTTGGGAGGCCCGCTGCAGTCTTACCGAACGATGGAAAAGCAGGAACACAACAAGAAACTCAGACACCGCATTCTTGAAATCACCCAAAAATTGCCGACTATGCCGCTTAGTTAGCCGACACTAACTGGGTGGATCGATGTAACACTACTGCGCGCCAGATGTCTGGTCGTAATACCTGGCGCACTTATAGACCCCTCTCAAATACGTGCAGAAACGACGCGGCATCTCCATCGTGTCTTTACAACTTTCCCGGTACTACACCACAGTTGGCCGAACACTGTGCAACAGATATCTCTGTACCAAATTAGACACTCGTCTTTCCCAATGCTCATACGCAGGCCAAACAAATTCGACACTGGACGCTCCCTTTCCAGCTCCATGGTTTGAAGGAGGTCCTAGCCAAAATAAAGCGCGGCACTGCACCGGGCCGGGACAAGGGTATACCGTCAAACTTCTGGCGAACCTTCCGGATGCAGCCTGTCATACCCTCCTTGAATTCACCAACCAAATATGGCTGGGAGAGATTACCCTCTACCAGGATGGGAAGACAATGCTAGCGACATTTATTCCTAAGGCAAGCAAGCCAATTGGAACACCTGCGCCCTATCTCCCTCACATCCTGTATCGACAAATTGTTGGAGACTATGGTGCGAAACAGGTTATCCACTTACCTCGAAGCATATCACACTTTTGCGGACACAATGTTTGTTTTCCTGCTGCAGAAATCCGCACAAGATATCCTTCTACAACTTTATCATGACATATTGGAGCCCAAAGAGCTCCCTCACAATGACAAGGTAGTCCTGGCCTTAGATTTTAAGGGAGCCTTTGATAATGTCATACATGAAGTAATACTCAGTCACTTCCAAGATGCCAACTGTGATGAGAATACATACCGATACTTCCGGCAAATTATCATGGATCGACAGGCCTATATTCGAATTCAAGAGAAGGAACATGGAACCATCGGATCCCGGGAGACACCACAGGGCGCAGTGTTGTCTTCCCTCCTCTTTAACCTTGCAATGAAAGACCTTCCCGCAAAATTAAGCTCCATGTCTGGCATCCGATACGCCGTATATGCGGATGATATCTCTATGTCGGCAACAGAAGACAATCTTGGACACATGGAAACATGCCTACAACAAGCAGCGGAGGTGGTGGACGCTTACGCTTAGTACTAGGAAGACAAGACTAAAGCCAAAGTAAACGGCTGGGTGCCTGTGGCCTTGTCAAGCTGCCCAAGAGGCAGCTTTTACGGTAGGAATCCTGCCACCATGTGCTTTGTGGTGGTGAAATAAAGTTATTATTATTATTATTATTATTATTATTATTATTATTATTATTATTATTATTATTATTATTATTATTATTATTATTATTATTATTATTATTATTATTATTATTATTATTATTATTATTATTATTATTACTGTGGTTCACAATGTGCTGCCACCAAATCGGAATTTGTCCACATCCGTATACCTTCCCTGAAGTCGACACTTCGATTCATGTCGCACTCACTTCGGGACCCATTAGAGAGACCAAGGAGTTCCGCATCCTCAGCCTCTTCATTCACCTACAACGCAGACCGGACACACACTCGCGAAACTTCGCATGTATGGCGACCAGGCGGGCCGTATGGTCCTCCGGTTCTCCAATAAGCGTGGGGGGTAACGAAGATGCCTTGTGGCTAGCACATGATTTTGCTACGAGTAGAATTTTCTACTCAACCCCCTGTCTTCACATGCGCAAACAGGAGGAGGACCAACTCGATGTCATACACCGCAAAGCTATCAAACGGGCTCTTGACCTTCCCATTGCCACATCCAATCAGCATTTGTTGGGCCTTGGGATGATCAACACTTATCGGGAACTCCGAAAGGCCCATTTTTTCAACCAATACACTCGTGCGGTCGCCTTATTCCTAACCGATTACACATACAATGCACCATCACCTTTGAGAAACGGGTACGAGCGCCAGAACCCTGGAGACGCGCCCTCAGGGTCAGACCCATTCCCCGCAACATCTCACACTCTGACCATAATGGCCGTCGCCAGGCGCGAGCGGAAGCACTGGAGTGACATTATGGTCGACAACAACATGTATACTACGTAGACCTTGCCGGTCCCTACCGTGGGAGGTGGTTCACCGTGACAGTGACCCACAACACCAACACAGTGGTGGACTCACGTTCTAGCCCACAACACAACACACGCGGAGAAAATCGCGATTGCGCTCGCCCTCTCCCTCCCACAAGTGAAACACATAATTACCGACTCCAAGGGGGCCTGTCGGATTTATGAGCTGGGTTGGATACCTCCTCTTGCCAATGGCATCCTACAAAATTGCTGTCGGTCCAGTGACCCTCCAAATTGTAATCTCATCTTGGCTTCCGGCCATCAGAGACCCTTGGCCAATGAGTTAGCTGATCAGGCGGCCCGCACGCTCTCTCCCCGGTCACTTAAACTTGCTCGGGAAGTCTACTTCGAGCTCACCTAATATCTAAACCTATTCAAAGAAATTACCACATATTATAAGGACAGCCACCGCCGCTTTCCGGAACCCTGTAAGGGTCTCGAGATAGCGGACGGAAGGCTCCTTCTCAAAATTTTCCGACAGTCTTGAAACACTTCAATACAGACTTTGTGGAAACCAGGGTTTACCCACAACTAAATATTTTTAAGTCGACGAAGCTTCAAACGAGGGGTGCAAGGGTCTCGAGTGCTAGATTCCTAGCTCATGCTTCCATATATGAAAGGAGTTGCCCGAGTTCCCAGTTCCTTTTAAGTCGACCATGCCACTTAGTTGCGTGACGTCACACAACCCGCTGACCAATCACAATTCCGGCGACTTCCATAAGCGAAAGAGAAATGAGAACTGGCGTGCCATTGCACCTCCGACCAATCACTATCAAGTGATGTCATCTGCCAACTCCCACATGCCAGAGGCATGCTTGTGATTCTTCAAGGATGCATCAAAAGCACCGCCCAGAGGCATGTTTACAATTTTGGGCAATCAAAACTGCATCCTACATGACCTATTCAACAACATTGCAAGCTCCTTCACGTGTTCGGTACATATTGTCCGCTGCCCAGATGATTAGATACGTGAAGCGCTAGCATCGCAGCATTGCGCAAAGAGGAGCTTGTGCTCGAGGTTTCATACATTATTACACTGCTCTTCTCTCTACTGCAAACGCCGAGGGAATGTTCAGTGCAGCTGCCGATCTTTTCCAGGACAAAGGTGGCAAAAATAGCTACGATACGTTCGAAGTACAGCTAATACTGAAAATTAACACAGCGTAATAAAATTTTGATCACGCCGCAGAAGTTCAATGCCGGCAAGGGAATTGTCCTATAAGAATAAAATTTGAGGTAAAAAGAACACATATTAATCGACTAATTTCTGTAATTATTCAATTACTTTTCAGTGGCTGCAATTTACCACTGTGATTAATTGCATCTCAGATAAAAATTGTTACTTATTTTCAGTAACGCGTATACAAGACTGGTTCAGAAGAGTGGACCGGCTGGCGGATGGTCCGCAGACCTCAGTGCGGTCTTCGTCAAGTACGCATTCACGAACCAATCTGGACGCCGACCATTCACAAGAACGTAGCAGACAGTCCGTGCGTACTCTCCACCCTAGACTGCTTACATTGCTTGCGCTGCTTCGGAAACTCTTGGTGAAGGAAACGGGCCCGAACACCTTTATGAAAACCCCACCAAGGAAGCGCCAAAAAACAGCTTAATATAGTCAAGCATATACCATGTTTGCAGCTGTAGCCTCCCACACACAAGGGACAGCGACCCGCACGCGCACACAGAAATACCCGTGAGGGCTTTTTATCTTGCACATAATAATAATAATAATAATAATAATAATAATAATAATAATAATAATAATAATAATAATAATAATAATAATAATAATAATAATAATAATAATAATAATAATAATAATAATAATAATAATAATAATAATAATAATAATAATAAAACGTTGCGTACCGACTGTGTACGGCGTTAAGGTAGGAATTTTGCAGATGCAGTTATTACCCAACCAATTCTTTTATTGCCACGTTGAGATGGCCACCCTGTGCAAGGTTCGATACCGATTGCAAGCTCTCAACGAGCGCTAAAAAACGCGACGGTTGTATAGTCGCTGAGTGTCCCCTTTCCTATTTTCTTGCAAACAAACAAAAACAAAGCAAAGCAGGCAATAACGCGCGCACAAGGTTCATAACGATGCGGCGGAACGACCAAAAGAACAGACGAAAGGAACGGAACTCAGACTAGTTGCAGTACACTATACTTATATATGGGCAGGCAAAGCAAACGGGGCGGCGGAGTATTGCAGCTTGTGGAGAACGTCTAACTCGCAAGTTTACTATCAGATTTTTTCATCTAGTCTGAAAATTACGAGGCGTTGTCTGTTGTTTGTGGCTGCAACATGTTTACAGCTGTATACCGCCCGCTGGCTGGAAATCAAGATGCTTTTTACCAGTTCTTGGAAAACAACAGATAAGTTAAAACTAGTTACAGACGCCGATTTGAATAACAGGCTGCTTCAACTCAGTACAGCGTCACATGACTTCACGCTACTTGTCGAGTCACACATTTTCAAGAACATTAAATACCCAGCCAACACGCATCACAGTAGAATCAAAATCATTAGTAGATATGTTACTTATACACCCTTAATCTGGTGCCACATACGTGTTTAAAAAGTTCCAGTTATAAGTGGAAGTTTCCCTTATTTTCAACACGTATGCGGATCAGATTAATAGCTTACCCAAAATTATACATAATGGCTGGTGTTATTACGACTGGCATAAGCGGCCCTTTAATAATAATACATATGTTCTATAATGCTAATGGTCTACACAGAAGAAAAGTTGTATCGCAGGCTTTCACAGCTGAAGACATAAGCCTTAGTGCGCGTACGACTTTTTCCTTGACATTTTCAAACGTGTTTAAAGGACGGCTACAAATTTAAAAACGCCAGAACGTAAGATTTTATTTGTTACGCATTTTTGCACATATGCGGGCTTGAAAGGCAGCAGAAGGCATCATTCAAGTGTGATTCAAAGGAAATACACAAAAGTACAGAGTAGAAAGCACAGAAAAAAACAATTTCCAAATGTCAAAAATACCAACTCTAATTTGTTTTCCGGTATCCGAAGAAAATGTGGGTTCTGGAAGTCTGTTTAGTATTGAAGGAACATTACGCTCCCTAACTCGTCTACCATATCTTGCGCGAGCACGCGGTATGATTCGGTATGTCATATGTCAGGGCGATCATCAGCTCGTACGGGTTGATAATCAAAGCAATATTCTTTTGTCCTTATGTATCTAAATACGATTGTCTGGACAAATAATGCAGTAAAGTTAGACATTTGTGTAACAACAAAAACATCAGCATGGTTATCTATATGGAAACCATATAGATATAGATTTTCAGGACTGAGTCAACCTTATTATACCAGAAAGCCGAACACACGAAAAAGCAGCTAATACACTGTAGCGGAAACTATGCACAAACTGCTTTCGTACACGTATAGTATCGTACACAGTATTTGAATGTAACTTACAGCTTAAGCTATGCAGTTTGGTGCATACTAGGAAAGGTGGCTATTCCATGCCATGTCGACGTCACAAAAAGTTCTCAAGTAATTTACTGCAGACACATATTCAAGAGGACGATATTCACAATTCCAAAAAGTACGTCGGGGTGTAATAAAGAATGGAGGTTTCAGTAGGACAGGATTTAATGAATTATGGAAACAAATTAACTGGGGCTTTTAGCATTATCACAGTAACTTAACATAAAACCACTCCACAACAAGTTCACAGTCCCATTCAAGGTTCCTAATGGCGAGGTCATAATTAGCGTTTCTAGATAATAGGACCGCATCATCAGCATATGCGAATAAAGGAGACAATCACTCAAGTCATGCGGAAGCCGTGAATTACCGCTCAATGCTTCGCTACGTTTCTCAGAAAGACATCTACGTATGCGCAATTCATCAAACATGGGAGACCCGAAGATCTCGTTAGCTGTAAGAATTCTGTGACGCACTTTCTTCGAGAAGTTAAACGGACTTGTTTAAACAGTTTGCTTGGCAGCGCAGATACGAACCCTATGGCGTGCTCAAAACTATATCAAGAATCGCAACAAATTGAGAAATGAGGATATTCAAATCACAGAGAGTGGTGATGTCATGGAAGGGTCTCAGCTGAAAGATGCTTTTAACACATCTTTTGTTAACTTGATCAAAAGTGGTCATTAATAACGTGTAGCGATCTATTTGACTAATCGTAATGAGCACAGTGCGTTATTTTATTGAAACTTTGAAAATGAACTACGTTTGATATTTGCATTCCTAAGCCATGTCAAGATAGAAATAATGACTTCTAAGAATTCCACCAATTAAGCTTGCCGTAGATTATATTTTGCCCGTGCTCAGTCACATACTTATTTTTGCTTGTCATCGGGTGAATTTCCAGATAGTATGAAGCGTACCAAAGTGACCGTTGTTAATGAATGCGCTAATAAAAGCTCCTTTTTCAACTCAACTCTCGCCCTATATCTGCTGCCTTCCCGTTATCTCGAAATCGCTTGAGCCGATTGTATCACTCAGGTTAGATTCATTCCGTAATAAGTATTAAATAGTATTTTTTAATCGATATTAAATAGTTTCTCCTTTCCAGCTTGGCTTCCGAAAAGGCAGACCTACTGAGCTAGCCTTACTAACACAGAAATAAATCATAATTTGTTTTTCAAGATAAGAAACTAATGATGGGCATAAGACACTGCGGTTTCCATTGCATTCTCATGGCTTTTCTGCAATTATACCTCATAATGCGAACTAAAATGAAACTAATTTTGGAAAACTCAAACTTGAAGCGCGAAAAAAGACACGTAAATGAAGAAGGTGCAACACAGAGCGCTAATTTCCAGTTCAATTTTATGTGGAGAACGGAAGCATATATAAGGAAAAAACCGCTCCAAAAAAGAAAAATAAGTTTAGACTCATCGCCGCTCCTGCCATGACCATCAAACAAAACGATTTCCTTTTCAGACAGATTCACCGATGAAGTCCCGACGCACATAGTTGTATTCTTGAGAATCAAATGTACCTCGATTATTAATGCGAAAGCGTTACTTCGCTATGCTCACAGATTTCTGTCCGCAGACCGCGTCAGCAAAATCATGTCCGCAGCACTTGTGAATAATTGCAAAGTGGTAGAGGTTAATGAGTGGTGTCAATCGATAGAGGATGACGTACCGCTGTGTCCGAAACAATTAGGCCAATAAGTTAATTAGGTAATTAATTACAGGCAAAAATGTAGAAGTTGTCCGCAGCAGTTGTAATTGAGAAATGATAGAGTATAATGAATGGTGTCAATCGATAGAAGGTGACGTAATGTTGTGTCCGAAAAATTACTTGGGCATGGAAGTTAATTAAGCAATTAATTAGATGCAAAAAATGTAAAAATAAAGGCGAAAATACTCTCATTAGCCGATGACTTGGCGCCTCATTTAAATGTATATCAAATACTGAAATAGTTAATTAAATCGTTAAGGTGACGTCAAGGATGTGACGTCACGCAACCTGAAGTCGAGTGAAAAAAGGCCACAGAAGGGATGGCCGCGCAATTTGAAAATACCGAAGACTAAAGTAGTTAATTAAGGCAGTCAGTTAGGGTGACGCCAAGGATGTGATGTCACGCAACCGGACGTAGAGGCGAAAAAGGGCATAGGAAGGGATTTGCGCGCAGTTTGAAAGTACCGAAGACTAAAAATGGCTAAACAAGAGATGAATTGATGTGACGTAGAGAATGTGACGTCACGCAACCGTAAGTAGAGCCGAAAAAGGGCATAAGAAGGGATCGGCGCGCAATTTGAAAGAACCAAAGACTAAAATTGGCTAAACAAGAGATGAATTGATGTGATGTAGAGGATGTGACGTCACGCAACAGAAAGTAGAGCCGAAAAACGGCATAGGAAGGGATTTGCGCGCAATTTGAAAGCCCCAAAGACTAAAATGGGTAAACAAGAAGTGAATGAAGCAACTAGAAGCAACCAGAAGCAACCAACCGCAGCATCTGTGCTTTCGCGTCACTCCAATGCAGATTCTGCATTGCTCTTGATTTTTTTCACGCATGCAACGATTCCTGCTCCGTGCCTCAACAGTGCACTGCTGGAACAATGGCCTGTAGGTTCTACTAGGGCAGTCATAGTAGTGTTCTGACAAGTTGCCCTTCTTTGGATGTGCCGCATTGAGCTTTTGTTCTGTCTGTCTTTTCTTTAAATAAGTGCCAGTTTGTCCTATGTACACTCGGTAAGTAAAACAAATACGGTATACCACCCCTTGTGTACACTCTACAAATTTACTTATATATGCCTCTTAGTGCATCCTTTCGGGTCGCATGAAACCGGGTTTGTGATTCTGCCCAATTTTGACAACTCGTCTGGGGCAGAGAAAACCAGCCTCACATTTGCCTTCTTGGCCACTCCCTTGAGCATGTGTGAAATTATGTGCATATAAGGAATCACTGTCGTCTTTCTCCTACCTGTGCGTTGTTACGAACAGATCCCCCGACACTTCTTGCCCAAGCATTCTGCCCCCGAAATCAGCACGTCTTTGGGATAACCAGCCTGAGAAAGGCGACTGGCCTGCTCGCTAAGGCTGGTGGGCATCAAGAGGAGACAAGATTTTTTCATGGCGTTGGTAAAGCTCATGTTGACTATTCCCCTTTTAAGGCGAAAACCTTTAATGTCTCATACTGTCGTTAGCAAATCTGTCCGCGTTCCGGGTGCATGCCTTATATGGGCATATGCCAATCACAATTGAATACTTGATCAACAGCAATCGGATTAAATCGGAACATGATTTAAGGCAGTTTCAAGATAATTTCATGATAATTTATGACTGATAATAAAATAGTTAAGCAGATGCCCATAGGAAAACCCATGCATTTGGAGGTCATCGTAACTATCACTAACCATCGCTTACTAGTTAAGGGACGTTTTACTAACTTTAACCAGACATTACTAGTACTCAGAAAGTGCAAGTCATGGTTAGCTATCACCAACCGATAGTAATGGTCAGACATTTCGAGACGTCCATAGCCGTCACATGATGAGGTCATCGGCCGTAACGTCATGACTGAAAGTGATAATGACGTCACACCCCGCCGGGCATTTGATCCAGGCGTCCGCGCGGTGCCTTTCACTTGGCGCTTCCTCGAACCCCGCACCACAGAGCATATATAGAAATAGACGCAGCGGTGTTTAAAATTGGTTGACACCAAAGAAAAGGCTCGGTATCTGTCACAATTCTAACCAAACACAAAAACGGTCTCACAGTCAATGCCTAAGCAGCGCGGCAGGGACTGAGGCTTCCGCCTTTTAAGCACTTTAGTGAGCCAAAGTGCCCCCTGAATTTCGACAGGCTTAGTGGGGGATGATGAATATGACAGGAGTGGTTTACTACCCATAGGGTGGTGGTACCAGCTCACTTGGATAGCCGAGAATATTAACATTAAGTCTAAAAACTGCGATTTCATGTCCGCTGGCAGCTTATTGGTTACCTGAAGTGCATAAGAATACTCTTTTAAAATGTTCAAAATGGAGGTAAAGTCCCGTCCAACGCTCGCTGTCCTATTGTCCAATACAATTAAAAAATCATCAACGTAACGAAAGACCATTAAAATCTTAAACTTTTGTAGGTGGGGGCGATCATCATTTAGATAGTGGGCTAAAAACAGGTCCCTAAGGACCGGCGCTAAGCAGGATCCTATTCAGACACCTTGTTTCTGTAAATACACACCGTTGCTCCACTCGGCATAGGTCGACGTCAGATAAGCATTTAACAGTTCCATGAACTCTGCCACCGATACACCAGCAGCATTCTGAAACGCCACAGAGCCAAAATCATCAATGCTGTCTGCCACCCACACAAGCAGCTAACCATGGGGGTGAGAATCTTTCACCTGGACAGACATTGTAGTCGTGCATTTGGTGGACTTGTTCGTCAGACTATGCTCTCAGGGTTCCTAATTACAAATGGATCATTGATTTCGATGAAGTTAAAATTCACTTGCAGAAACATAGCAACCATTTTCTGCCAAGAATCAAAATTAAAAATGATTACCGCTAGAGGGTAACCCCCCCCCCCCCCCCCCCCCCCCTAATGAAGTTTAGCTGTGAACGTATTGAAAAGAAAGTCAAATTAACAGTTTGCAGGTTCAGTTGACAGCCAAATATCACAAGGTGTCCCTTTCACGTCCCTGTCTTAGGTTTTAGCGCTTCAGGCTTCGCTAATATGAGTAAACTGTACAGCCATAGAAACAGCCTTAAACGAAAATTTTTCCTCTTTCCAGAGTCTGAATGCAGGTGTCCCTCAGGGAAGTATATTGGGACCACCTCTATTCAACATTTATATTAATCATATAGTGAATATAACCAGCCAATCACAGTATATCATCTACGTGGATGACACCACTGTTTTTGTACTCAGATGATCCCAATGAACTGTGTCAGGTGGAAAACAACTCTTGAAAAGCTCTATGAACGGAGTAATAAACGTATCTCCAGATGAATACCGCAAAAACCAAAGCTATGCTATTTACGCCATGTCAAAGACCAGTTAATTATAACTTTGAACGGAGTAATAAACGTATCTCCAGATGAATACCGCAAAAACCAAAGCTATGCTATTTACGCCATGTCAAAGACCAGTTAATTATAACTTTGACATTCGTATTCGAAATAATGCCATTGAATAGTTTCAGGAGCGAAAACCCTAGGTGCAATATTTAACCAGCACTTATCCTGGAACTCGCACGTGCAGCACATATTAGGTGATCTTGCCAAGATATTAGGGGTGCTATGCAGGCTGCGTTACTTTTTAGCCTTTAAATTTAAGTTATTAATTTATAAAGCGTTGTTTCGCGGCCACCTAAATTACTGCGGACTCGTGTGGGCCCAACATCAAAACAAAACATAAGATTATTTTCCTCCATTAAAAGCCTTCTGTCAAGCTGGCAACATTTCTAATGGTAGTCGATCGCATGATAAGTATTATGCCTGTAAAAAACTTATTTTCCATTATTATATGATTTTAACCTTTACACAAGATATAAGCCAACTTGCAAACCAACAATAACGCATTTTTGTCTCTATGTAATTTAAAATCCTCCAAATAAAGGGAACGCATTGAGGATTGAAGACACATGGCAAGTGTCTTTCTCCGAGTGTGAAAATGGGCTCGACAACATCCAAAATCGTCTTCCGAGGTTCTAAACAAATTAATGCATAAGTTTGATCTGCAAACAGCAAGATCCATTTCATCAACCAGCGTTGTAGCTCTGAGCTCCGTCACCCACATTAATGAATAAAATCAAACATCTGTATTACGATCATTTACCACCGCACACCACTCTGGTTATGTTTTACATTTCCATGTGCTATTTTCCCCCTTTCTCCGACTGCATTCCTTTTATCATTGTTACCACCAGAGTATTTGATAATGTTCTCACAGAAATATCTTTTATGTTCCTTACGTTATTTGAAGATTAATCTCCCTGCATGAGTACCTGCAAATGTTTCAATTTTTTTTTTTTTTTGCGCTGTCGCTGAAGATTCGTTCTGACTACTGCGCTGTAAAGCGGGTGGGGACCCAGTCAAGCTTGCTGTGGATCAGCATGTTGTCCCCACTCTCTGCATTTGTTTGTAAAAGTGCTAAATAACGACAGAATTGAATTCCTAAATATTATAAGGGTTTAACCCTGGCTACATCCAAGACCGAGATATAGTTGTGCGATTATAGATATTTTTTTATTCTACACGTGGAAACGTTTTCAACGATATACGACAGACGTTGAAGCATAAGGGTCAAATTTAAATCCCTGTTTCCCACTTAACGGTAATCCGTTAACACCTGGAATTCGTGTGGTGCAACCATAATCTACAGTGGCTATCCAACCATACATTATTTGATGGCGATTAAGGCCTCCAATTAGTGCAGTGCAATCACACTCAATGTAAGTTCCCTAACGATATATGACATGACGCTGTAGCATGATCGTTCAACTTTAATCACTTACTTGTAGGCCTAACTAATTACGACGCGAAAATTCGTGAAAACGCCCATTAAGTCATGTGATTATGCACTAGGTCACCATAACACACTAAGTAACTGAGGCCCCTCGTTAGGCAGCTTATATTGGACTGGTTTCAGAGGAAAGGCGCAGTACGCTGTACGCTCACTTGTCGATGTACGCGTTTGACCCGGGGATTGAGATTTGAAGAACGTATTACGCAGCACCATACCGCCACTCACAGCTATTCTCGACATACGTGGTTGCCACAAAACATTCAATAAAAGTGTACAAAGAGCAAACGGAACATCTTAGCCATCAGGCGGTGAACTTTGCACCTTAGGCTTCACTTTACACCCAGCAATACTGCGCAAGGGGCAGGCTCAGTATTTATAAAATAATATTGAGTTTATTACAGAACAAACAGAATGAAAGGGCTTTTAAAACAGTAAACAGGAATTGTTTACCAAACTGCCCCATTGTACTGTAGCCTTGTTTATATATCTCCCGGACGACAGCTGTGTAGACAATGTTGCCAAGTTGTTTTCTCGCTAAATTTAGAGGGATTTTACGTTTGCAAGGGTCTTTGGACGGGCTAGTTGGTAGTTCATCTTAGGAAAACAAAACAGTGCACTCCTGACACACACACTAAGGAAAAGACTACAACACAGCGGTGACGTACATTGGTTATTTTATTGCAGAGCAACAGAATATATATGTTCTAAAAGTGGACAGGAAAGCGTGGGTAACAGCTGCTGAGTTTGCTCGCGACAGAAAGATAAGTACCAAAAGTCGAAAAGACGCGAGATAAGAAAGCTGAACATAATTAAGCGAGACAAGAAGCTAGACAAAATAATGGAAGGGTGATAAAATGATGAAGTCAATAGGCAAAAACGAATAACAAATAACATTATGCGATGACACGAAAACAAAATGCAGAAAAAGCCAAAAAGGCCGTTAAAAGGAGAATGAAAATTAAAAGCGATAAAAGTAACAGGGGCATTAAAAGCAGAACACCTAAACTAAAACAACCAATGCCAAAAGGACACTAAGAGCTAAAATATGTATAATCCGGAATCTTAAACATTTAAACTACTCTGTGAATGGCTCAGATAGTATAACTCACGTTTCGTTAGCGCAATGGAGGGTGTACTAAAGCAATGCTGTCCCAGCAATGTTGTATTGCTCTGCAATAAAATAACAAGTTGAAGTCAGCGCCGTGTTGTAGTCTCTTCCTTTGTCCGTGTGTCAGGAGTGCGCCGTTTCGGCTTCCTAAGATTTTACGCGGCTTGGCAAGCAAAAGATTGCTATTGCGAGAGGCAGGATATTTAAAGGTTTTAGTTGTGGCTTTTTTTTTTATTTATTGGCGGTCCTTGCTGGTTAATTTCAAACAGCCTAAGTTCCTTAAAGGAGTACTGACAACAGTTCTATCATAATCGTTGTGTTAGCAATATCCAATAGTGAAGAAGTACTTGTCACTGCCTTGCATGGCAGTAAGTGTGCCGTCACCGCTACTCGCAAATAAAGAGGTTAGGTAATTATAAGTAACAGCTTGTGCTTGTTGGTTGTAAGAAACGTAAGTTATGTTTCATGTGCTGATGATTATCAAAGTTCTCACATTACTCTGATGACTCACCACGTATATTTGTTTTTTGCGTTTTTGATACGGATCCGTCATTTGGTACCCTGGGCTAGAGTTAATTCGAGTAAAGCACAATCGTTTGTACAACGCTGTCCCTTGTCTTTCGCTTGTCCATTATGTTAGATTCGCAATATGGGGCCGAAATGATCACGATGTTAAAAATTTCAGTTTAAAAACAAAAAAAAATTACGGTGCACGAACTATAATAAAACAGCACGGGTGAGCGGGCGACAGGCCCGCCCGATCGCTCTGTTTTATTATTGACTCATTCCATCTTGCATTAATTCCTCATAGTTCGTCTTCCTTTGCTTTTCTTTTTTCTGATCCCGCTTCGAAAAAAATTTGCCTGAGAACCATCGGAGTGTTCTTGATTCTAACCGCAAGTTTCCCTTCTCCCGTGTTACTTCTTCTCCACCTTTATGGCCAATATTTTCTCGCTGTCTACGAAATACAACCTATGCTTTTCTTCAAGATACCCACTTCCACCATCTCTTCCTCCAAATGCTGACCCTTTCCCATGATTTCCGCTCATCCATTGATATATGTATATTCTCCTTTCCTCTTGATTGTACATTCACTAGTGTGCACCTATATGTGCAATCATGAATTAATCTCTTTTTCGTCGAATTTAGCTTTCTTGTGTTGCTATACGTACAAAAGAGAATGAAATATGCTTGGACGCTGCTATATCCTTGCAGTCTCTGCATTGCATTTAATTATAAATGTTTTGTTTGAAAGGAAAATCGGTCTAACGGGCTGCGTTGCGCAATTGTTGTTGCACTGATATTGAGGCCCGAAAGGAGAGGATTCAAAAATTGCTTTGTGTAAAATATTTCTGCTTTATCTTTATTTTCTTATTTATTCTCAGTGTCATTTTAAATTCTGTAACCCTTTTTCCAGCCTTCTGCCTCGATCAAGGAACCAGGACCGGCGAATAATACAGAGTTAGATTCTACGAAAGCTCCACTTGGTTTCGTGCAGATTTATCTTTCACAATAAACAGGCATATGCAATTCGTATAAATTTAATACAGGATTTTGCAACAGGGAACGTTTGTCGAGGCATGAACGTCGTCCAAGGAAAATTTGGTTTTTCCATGTTGCTCGGCGCTTTCGAACCAAGGCATGAGAAAAACGAGACCATGCAACCGAAACAGAAGCACACCAAAACTGGTAGGATGGATGGATGGATGGATGGAATATAGGAGCGTCCCCTTTGAAACGGGGTGATAGCAGTAGCTATCATGCTCATTTTTCTCCCTATATCTTAATTATTGATTTAGAATGGTTAACTAAACCATCATTCTATTTATTAAATTTTTGTTCCTACATTACTAACATTATGTCACTTCTTTGCTTTTAAGCAACCAATCTTCCAGTCGATTTTTGCTAGTTTCCACCGCCGGTTTATTCACCCTGCCACTGGCATCTCTAAAACCCCAGAGCTTCACGAACAGTGACTGCGCCTGCATCAACTTCCGGATGGATACCATTACATTCGAGTATAATATGGTCAATTGTTTCACTGGAGTTACCACATACAGCACATGCGTCATCTCCATTGTTAAATTTCTTTTTGTAGCTGCGTGTTCTAAGGCGCCCTGATCTAGCTTCAAAAAGTAGGGCACTGCCTCTTGAGTTATCAAAGAAATCTTCCTTCCTGATCTGAATTTTCCACTTTCGGTATAATTCCACACTCTGTTTCTTTTCCATCGAATTTATCCAATTTTTACCTTCTGTGTTTTTCGCCTGTTGCTTAATGCTCTTTATTTCTCCGTCCTTGTGACTAGCATACTTACTAGTTAGTTTCCTAGTTCTTTTCCTCCATTGTGAATCAACGCTTTTTAAGTACAGGTATTTAAATACTTTAGCTGCCCATCTGTTACTGTCCAATTTCCTCAGGCGTTCCTCATATACTAATTTACTCTGAGCTTCCCGTACGTCGAAAGATGCCCAGCCCATATCTCCCTGTACCGCCTCATTTGTAGTTTTGCCGTGGGCACCTAGTGCTAATAGTCCAACGGATCTCTGATTTATTTCTAATGTCGACTGTACCTCTGATTTTAGGCACAAAACCGCATTTCCGAAAGTAAGTACGGGCACCATAATTCCTTTCCAAATACCCTCAAAACCTCATACCTATTGTATCCCCACAATGCCTTATGCTTCATTACTCCGCCATTCCTTCGCCCTTTGGCCTTAAGTGATTGCTCATGCTTTCCAATGTATGCCAATCCTTCGTTTACCCATACCCCCAAATATTTATATTCTGCTACTCTAGGTATTTCAAGGCCTTGAATTTTAAGACCCTGATCAGTTGAGCCGTTGAAAATCATCAGACCCGACTTAACTGCGCTGAAACTGAAGCTTAGAGCGTCCCCTTCGTCTCCGCAATACTTAACTAGAGTTTGCAATTGTTCCAGACTCTCAGCTAGCAGCACAATATCGTCTGCATACATCAAACCGGGGAGGCGCTGCTCTACCGCCTTTCCACCTAATCTATATGACAGGTTAAAACCTAGGTTACTGTCTTGTATCCTCCGTTCCAGATTTATCATATAAAGCATGAACAGCACCCGTGATAGAGGACAGCCTTGTCTTCAACCTTTGCATACTTTGACATCCTCCGTACTTCTTATCCCTTCCCACGTAATTTCTACTTTGTTATCCCGGTATATTTCCTGTAGAACTCTATTATCTCATAACCGATACCTTCTTCTTTTAATATGTTCCACAGGAGTTCCCTGCTTACGATGTCGTACGCCCCGTTTATGTCCAGGAAGGCCAAATACAAAGGTCTATTTTCCACTCTAGATATTTCGATGCACTGGGTAAGCACGAACAGGCTATCATCTAAGCGCCTACCATTTCTAAAGCCGTTCTGAAGTTCTACGAGTATCATGTTACTTTCTACCCATGCTTGCACCTTTAATTTCACCGCCTGCGTGGCTAACCTGTACATAACAGATGTTATGGTAATCGGCCTGTAGGATTTTATGTGCATCCTGTCTCCTTTCCCTTTATAAATCAAATTCATTTTACTCTGCCGCCAGCTGTCCGGAATTTGCTTATTCGTTATGACTGTTTTCAGAGCTTTTAACAACGTTTCCTTACTTTTTGGACCGAGTTCATTAATCAGCTTGATCGGAATTCCATCTATTCCTGTAAATGTGTTTTTAGGAATATTTGTTTCTGCCTTTTTCCAGTTTAGATTGGTCAGTTCTAAGCTGCTTTGTATTCGGCTACCTTGTGTTGCTTCCTGATTTGCGGAGATTACCCTATCGTCGCTCTTAAATGACTCGGCTATAACTGATGTAATGTAGTTCACTGCGTTGTCTCCCTTTAAACAATTTCCCTCGTTATATTGAATCCGATCCTGCTTTCTTTGATTCTTCTTCCTTAGCCAGCTTATATGGTTCCAGAATGTTCCTGCTCCGCCTCTAGAGGCATCGTGTATGTCAGCCATCCAGCGATCGGTGGACTGCCTTATTTTACTTTGGACGAGGGCCTGCACCTGAAGTTTCTTTTGTCGATATGATTCCCATTTTTGGTCGATTTCCTCCTGAGATACCTGTGCTTTCTTTGCCATTCGGTGTTCCCTTGAAGCAGCCCGTCGTTGTTCAATAGCTTCCCTGATTTCCTTATTCCACCAGCTCCGTGGCTTCCTCTTTCCATTCCAGCGGTTTGCTACTTTAACCTCCTGAATTTTCCTCCTTATGAGTAGTTCTACCTGTTCATAATCCCAGTCTTCCATGGGGCTTTTCTCTATTGCTTCCTCTATGTCTGCTGCTATCTGCGCTATACAGGTAGGATGCCTAGCTGTTGCGCCGCCACCTGGTGGTGCAACGTAGGCTCCCGAGCAACTGACCGCCTATAGGCGCCACCGGGCGCAGATCTTTTTTTTTATTTTTTTTTTATTGCTTTCTGTATTGTATCAGTCGCGCATGCGCTCTGGCCGTTATCATGCAGCCGCTTGTAGGATATATATACCAGCAGCCATCTCGAATAAATTCTCTTCGTCTTGTCGCTTCCACGCTGCGTGTTCGTTGTTGGACGTCGGAACATGATGTCAGAAGTGGGGTGGCGTTCACGTATGCAGTAACGCGCTGATCGAAGCGGTATCATTGTGCACTGCACGATGGATTTAGTGAAGCCACCGTAACCGCTAGTGCTGTCCGGTAGCACCGCGAAGAACTGGCGCCTCTTCAAGCAGCGGTTCGAGCTGTTCCTGCAGGCCACGGAGTCGACGAAAAAGCCACGGATGGAAGGAGCCAAAACCACACTGCTGGTCACCGTAGCCGGGGAAGACGCCCTAGAGGTATTCAACAATTTTTTGTTTTCGGAGAACAAAAGCAAGGAAGATTATCAAACTGTTACAAAGAAGTGCAAGGATTACTGCAAAGAGCAGCAAAACGAAGTGTACGAGCGGTATGTCTTTCGTTCAAGAACGCAAGCTGAGGACGAACCATTCGAACGCTTTTCACGGGACTTGAAGAGACTTGCACGAAGCTGCAATTTTGGAACCTTGAGTGACTCCATGGTCAGGGACCAGGTTGTCTTTAGCACAAATGATCCGAAATTGTGCAAAAAGATGCTGAAAGTTAAGGTCCTTACTTTACTTAGGGCGGAGGAAATGTGCTAGGCTGAAGAGGTATGCGCCGAGCAAAACAATACATGGGCTCAAGCGGAGAAGCAACTAGCACGAATTGAAACGCACCAGCAAGGCAAACGTGTGCAGAATGTTCAGAGCAGGACGAGGCTCAACGAGAACAGGAAGTTGCTCGGCTAAAAACACGCCGGCAGTTCAAATGCTCTAAGTGCAACCGCGTCACCAAAAGAACGCGGCAGATGCCCAGCGTTCGGCAAAACATGCTTCCGGTGCCGTGGCGCTAACCATTTTTCGGCCTGTTGCAAAAACGTGTCTCAAGTAAGCGAAGTACGCGGCGAGCAGGAAGGTTTTGAAATACTCGACGTCCTCTTAGGCAACAGGGCTGATTGGGTCATTCACGCGAGAGTGGCTTCCCAAGTAGTGTCTCTGAAAGTAGACACAGGCTCGCAAGCGAATTTATTGCCTTACTCCGTTTTTCAAAGGCTCAAAGCGAAGTCTGCGTTAAGAGCAAGCCCCTCCGTCCTCCGATCATACACCGGTGACGTTATAAAGCACATCGGCGTGTCTACGCTCCAAGTGGTTGTGAACGACCAAAGTGGGTACTTCGACTTCTTCATTGTACAAAAGGGCAACCAGGTCATATTGGGACTGTCTGCAAGTGAAGCGTTAGGCCTGTTGTCGCGTTCTGTGAACACTGCGCACACGAACAGCACTGACCAAGTGGTTAAGAAATTTCCCGAGTTGTTTCAGGGCATCGGCTGTCTAGCACGCCCGTACCACATTGTTCTGTGCGAGGATGCAACAGCGGTAGTCTAGCCGGTGCGACGCGGGTGCCCATGGCGTTGCTCGAGCCCCTGCGAGGAGAGCTGGATCGAATGGAGCGGGCTGGCATCGTGGCCAAAGTCAGCGAACCCATTGATTGGGTAAGTCCGTTTGTTGCAGCAAGAAAAAAGGATGGGAAACTGCGCATATGTATTGACCCCAGGCGAATTAACGACTGCCTAAAGCGAGAACATTATCAAATGCCTAAACGAGATGACATTGAGGCTGAGCATGCAGGGGCCGCCTTTTTCTCTCGCATCGACGCACATTCGGGGTTCCACCAAATGCCATTAGATGAAGCTACATCAAAGGTATGCACAATCGGAACACCCTTCGGACGCTACCGTTTCTTGCGACTTCCTTCGGCATTGCTTCAGCGCCTGAGGTTTTTCAGAGAACTATGAATGAAATATTCGACCAGGATCCAGGGGTCCGAATCTATGTCGATGACATATTGATATGGGCGAGCACAAGGGAAGAGCACGATACTCGCTTCCGCACAGCCTTGCAACTAGCCAAAAAGGCCGGCCTGACGCTCAATGCGGAGAAATGCAAAGTCGGTGTCACAGAAATTGACTTTTTCGGTGACGTCATAAACAAAGACGGAATAAGACCTAACCCCGCACTGACTGCATCATTAGGTGCAATGCCTCAGCCAAAGGACAAAGCCGGCGTTCACAGAATGCTCGGGGTAGTGAACTACTTCAGGAAATATATACCACATCTAGCGGAAAGGACGACGCTTCTACGAAGCCTCATTAAAAAAGACGCTCTTTTTGAATGGTCTGAAAACCACTGTAAGGAATGGCAAGCTGTCTGTGACGCACTGAGCGGTACGCCTTTGCTAGCCATTTTTGATCCTGCTAAAGAGACGAAGGTCGTTGCTGATGCTTCGAAAAATGGGATTGGTTCTGCCCTTCTTCAGAACTACAGTGGTAGTTGGCGGTCGGTGACCTATGCATTACGAAAAATGACGGAGGCAGAACAAAGATACTCGCAAATCGAGAAAGAAGCAATGTCCATTACTTTCGGCTGTGAATTTTTTTTTTTTCATTTCGTTTACGGCCGCAAGTTAGCCATGGAAACAGACCACAGACCGCTGATAGCAATTGCTCGAAAGCCATTGGGGACATGCCATCAAGACTGCAACGATTTTTCCTGCGCTTGCTAAGATACGATTACATTTTTCACTTTGTTCCAGGCAAACAGCTGTTCCTGGCCGATATGCTTTCAAGATCGTCGCCAGCCGATCCAAGCCAACGTGATCACTTCACTGATGACGTCGACGTTCATGCAGTGAGCGTGACTTCAGGTCTGGTAAGCAAGAAAATGTTTGATCGACTGGTAGAAGCGACAGCCTCTGACCCAGACTTGCAGACAGTGTTGCGGCAACTAAGGAATGGAGAAGAAATTGAAGGCTGGATGAAACCTTTTGGTCCTGAGTTATCAGAAGTTCAGGGTATTATTATAAAGGAGACAAAGGTCGTCATTCCGAAGAATATGAGATCTGAAATACTGGGCCGCATGCATGAAGGTCACTTAGGCATAAATAAGTGCAAAGCGAGAGCCCGTCGATTGGTATTCTGGCCGAGACTGAATACGGACGTTGAAACCACGGTGAAGACCTGTTGTGTTTGCCAAAAATACGCATACAAACAAGAAACCAAACCAGTGGTGCTTAGGCCGATCCCAGACCATGCCTGGTACTGGAGTGGGTGTTGACATCTTTATGTACGGCGGAAACTCCTACCTGTGCGTGTTCGATGCGTTTTCAAACTTCCCTAAAGTCGACAAGCTTACCGACACAACGACATGCACTTCAATTGCTAAGCTTAGCTCAATATTTGCATGGTATGGAATTCCATTGGAAGTCTGCACCGACAACGGTCCTCAGTTTTCATCACATGAATTTGCTTTGTTCGCCTCTAGATACGACTTCAAGCATGTGACGTCCAGTCCGTGATTCCCACGGTCCAATGGTCTCGCCGAGAAGGGAGTCAAAAGTGTCAAAAGAATAATGAAGAAGACTGGCGAACTCAACGAGGAATTCTGGTTGGGCCTTCTCGGTATCGCTCGACTTCACTAGCCGAAGGCCGGTCCCCTGGAGAGCTTCTTCAAGGCAGAAGGTTACGCACTTGGCTACCAGACTTCGTGTCATGATCCAGTCAACAGAAGGCTTTGCGCCAACCACGCCCAGCAAAGGCTGTCCAAGAGGAAAAATCTGCCCGAACTCAAAAAAGATGCAGTTGTAAGATTACGAGGGAACGCATGGGACTGCAAGGCGCGAGTCATGGGCCTAGTAGCATCAAGGTCCTATAGCGTCCTTACAGAGGACAACAAAGTGCTTCGACGCAACCGACAACATCTTCTAGCCACACGTGAGCCATTCCGAAGCGACTTAACGGAAGATAACTCTGGCAGTGAAGACATTTCCCAGGAAAACGTGGAAGCGTCGCAGTGTACAATACAGCCCACGCAATTTCTGCCAAGGTGATCCACCCGACAAAAGAGACAGCCCAATCGTCTTCACTACGACCAGAATTTCCAACAAGTGTCGCGTATTGTGCTCTCAGACGTTTAAAGATTACGCCGAGGAAGATGTATATATACCAGCAGATATATATACCAGCAGCCATCTGGAATAAACACTCTTCTTGTTGCTTCCACGCTGCGTGTTCGTTGTTGGACGCCGGAACACTTTCCAGCTTTTATGCCCACTTTTTACTGTCTTTGAATCATAAAAGTGCACATGCCGTTTGGAAATAAAATGTACTTGCTTAAGAATTCAGACACTTAACCGTAATGCGCATCAGCCTCCGTCTTCTCTTGTCAGTGGTGGTTGTGCAAAAACTTCATTCAGCAACTTGGAACAGGAATCCAGTGCGGTAGGGGATAGAGATAAGTAGGTCGCAGGAGGTGGGTGGGCCCTCACGGTCAGGCTAGGTTTCCAGAAGCTCGTGGGGCCTGGATACTTCTGTGGCTCAGGTCACCGTCCATAGCTGAACCTGTGGCTGAGAGCTGCAAAGAACGGCCTCTCATATCTCCTGGTCGTCGAGTCTAAAAAAAAAAAAGGGGGGGGGGGTTGGACTATTAGGACAAGCCCTAAGTATGTGATAGACATCCTCTTAGGGTGCTGGCATAATTTGCAGGCCGGATGGTAGTCCCCCCGACGCATGTATTGTTCGAGTGTCCTTTTGAGTGCGTCGCCAAACCACTTGCTCTGCTTTACTGAGCGGCTTCTGAGGAGAGTAAACTGATCGGGAACCCCGGTAGTGAAGCGTAATTTCCTGGTACGTCATCATGCTTTCCCTGGCACTAAAGAACGAGCTGAGGCTTCTCACCGCACGGTTGACGAGTCCTTGGACGTGATTGTGTGTGGGCGTGTAGCCGTACCCCGCGAATGTCTGCAGTGCGCGGAAACCCAGAGGAGTATAATGAACCGATTCGATGCTACAGTACTAATAAGATGCGCTGGTGTGTGAACCCGCTATTTTAGAAATTTCGAATGGTTGGCTTAGAATCTGAGAATATCTGTTCTGCATTTCTTTGACTAATGGCCAGGGCTATAACTGCTTCGTCAGCCTTGACAGGATGTTAAACTGGATTGACAGTTAAAGCTGTGAAGGGATTATGATCACGGTTATGTACAGTGATAGAATAGGGGGAGGTGGTCGAATATTTGGCAGCATCTACGTATGTGATTGTTTTATGACTAACGCAGTGCTTATGGAGGGCTGATGGTCTAGCTGGACAACACTCTTTGTCATGCTGACGATGGGTGTTTTGGGGCACAGGTGGAATATAAAGACTTTTTTTTTTTTTTTTTTTTTGCGAGGTTTAGAGAAATTTAATGCTGATCCGAAATTTGGTCGTCGAGGGTGATTTTGAGTGTTTTCAGAAGATTCTACCCGGTTGCTGTTAGAGATAGGCAATAGTATCGCCCCGTGTGCGGTGGGCTTCAGTTAGTTTTGCTAGGGTGTTACGCACACCTAGTCTGAGGAAATTTCCGGTCGGTACTGAATTCGGAAGGTGAAGGTTAGGCCTACGGATGCTGTTATAATCTGAGGTTCCAGACGAGGCTCATGCTGCTCCTCCAGCGGCTGACGACAGGAACCAAGCGAGTCCTGTGAGCGGCAGCCCTCGAAGGCGCCGAGCCTGCGGGAACCATTCATGCATAATTACACGCCTGGCGCTCACAGGGGTGACCACGAAGATGTTTTCCCTTTTGTTGGAGAAAACGAAAGCGCGGAACTTTTCGCCGAATGAGACTCTCCGGACTGCATGCTTCAACTTGGTGATGAATCTCTGCCGCCGACACAAGATCGTCACTGTCACAAGCGGAACTGACCCTCACCACCAAGGGAAGAGCTGCGAGGAGGTTTGAGTTACGCCTACTTCACTGAGCGGTGCCTCTGGTGGCCACGTGCGTCCCAATGATTAGACTATCCGACATGAACTATGTGCCCGACTCCCTAGCTGGAGACAACAAGCAGTGTTTAAGGCCTGAAATTGTATCCACCAGCAGCTCCGTTTTTCCTTGTACCTTCTGTAGAAAGTGTACATAAGCGTTCCTTTTCGCCTCCTCCCTCGCGATGCCTCGTCGCCTCCTGACCCCGCTGCGGTGAAGCTCGGCTCCTGAACTCGACTCACATGAATGCCCTGTTTATTCTGTCAATCAGTTGCTGCTCTCCTCGAGTGAGATAGAGATATGGGAGAGTATTAGTTAGTTTACGCATGCAGAAGATTTGAACAAGGCGTCGTGTGTTTACCTCCCTCATGCTTCTGTGTTTGCAATTCTGCGAATGAGCGCACTCGTGTTCTGGACTGTGCTGCAGAGTGATCTAATGGTTTTACTGGTGGCGCCGTCACTCGTGATTGTAAAGCCCAATGCCCCAATAACAGGTCTGATTGGGATTGTGATGTGGTCAAGTTTTGATGAAATGGCATGAGGATTAAGGTCCAGATATCGCGGTCTGATGAGGAGGAGTTTTGATTTTACGTGGAGACATTCGAGGCCTATAGATTGAGTACAATTTTGGACAGTATCTGTGGCGTTTTTCAGTTTCCTCCTTTTGATCGCAGTTTCCCGCAGTCGTCCAGACGGTGATTTTATCGGCGTAGAAAGAGTGATAAAGATGGGGGATTTTAGACAAGCTTTGCGCTAGAGGGATGATTGTAATGTTGATGATCATGTGATTTTACTTGAGAGAATGGGCTGTGCCAAAGATACCCGTATTTATGTTCTCGCTCTTATCTACCTTAGAAAAGCTTTGTTTTCAGTAAGAGTGGTGTTTTTGTGATTATAAGCGCTGGTATTGCATCAATACAATCCAACTTAATTTTACTTTTCAGTGTAGCTTTCAAATTATACTCATATCTGCAAGAAAAAATCACTGTGAGGGCTTGGTGTCACTGATATGTCAAGGGGGCGAATATCGGAACACGTTTAACACGCCCTGAAATAATCTAATCGGCACTTCTTAATGCAGTTTTCGAACATAGACTTTCTTACTATTACATAGAGGGTATGTAGACACCCCCGTCTGTGCGAATTCATGTTGAGCTTTTTAAAGGCTACTCAGTCACCATGGGCGCTCTAAGCATCATGAGCCGGTCGGCTACCGACTGCGCAACTGCTTCTGGCCAAAACAAATCACAAAAATAAACATTGTTTTACAATCACAAATGTCCTGCCGGCTGTAAATTGTGACAAACGAGCATAAAATTTGTACGTATATAAATATATATATATATATATATATATATATATATATATATATATATATATATATTGTGAGCGCGGTGAAAGAACTTTCACTTCTTTCACCTGTACATACGCAGCATCGTCATCATTCACCGGTGTTCGCAATATCACGCGCAGCGTTCCGGATTGTGGCTGGAATAAAGACGTTTTGTCGAGCGGTGGCTCACAAGTGGTGGAGGTGCCCTTAGTATCCCAAGCCTCTCCCTTTCGACCTGTCTACTGTTCCCCCTGGAGCTCCGTTCCGGCCTTCGTTTGCCCTCACACCCCCTTCGGTATGAACGAGGGCAACGGAACCCGCCCGCTCCCAGCGACTGCCCCTGCTGTTGTGGCTACTCCTACCTGGACCATCACCAGCACGATCTCCAGCTCTTTGCCGGCCTTCGCGGTGACGATGTCGAAGACTGGCTTGATAATTACAACAGAGTTCCTTCAACCGCTAGGATGACTCCCACAAGTTACTGAACGTTGTCTTCTACATGACTGATGTCGCAAAAACGTGGTTTCTCAATCACGAGGACCACATCCCTGATTGGTCAACATTCACCCAGCAGCTGCGGAAAATTTTCGGCACGCCATCTGGTCGTTCTGAGCTGTCTAAGAGAAAGCTCGAAGCCCGTCTTCAGCAACCTGGTGAGTCCTACTCATCATATATCGAGGAGAGACGTTTTAGCCCTTTGCCGCCGAGTCGATGCTGCTATGACGGAAGCTGAACGCGTTCGCCATATTGTTAAGGGCATCGGAATCGTCGCATTCAACGCCTTGCTGGTTCATAACCCGTCCACTGTGTCGGACATAGCAACCACCTGCCAACGCCTGGGCGAACTTCAGTCGTGTCGCCTGCAGCAAGACAACATCAATGACGGCGTTCTTGTTGACGGCAACCTGCGCACCATTATCCGTGCCATTATACGAGAGGAGCTCGCCAATCAAGCAAGCGTAGCTCCTGAAAGCTCGAACCTCCCGCCCGCTACTTCAGCGTCAAGGACGAACTGGCCGCCTTCACTTGCGCCGTGGCGCCAGCCACGTCGACTATCGCCTGCCGCTTCCCCACGTACGCTGAAATGGCTTCGAAGCCACCTGCCCCAGTCCATTCTCCTTGTCCTGCTCCTGATTGTGGTCATGTGGCTCCAGTAGCCCCATGCTCTCAACCGCCAATTATCGACAATGCTGGCGTCCTTCCCGCCCAGTCTGCTATTACTGCGGAGTCCGCGGTCACATCTCCTGCGTCTATCGCCGGCGACAGCAAGACGAACAGCGTGGTTATGCTCCATTCGAGAATGCCCGCATGCGCCAGCCTGAAGCTTCTACGGTCCCACACTCCGATTCCTTCCGTCGTTCTCCATCGCCGCAGGACTCCCAGGATATTTCCCGACCCTCTCGTTCTATCTGACGTCGCTCCCCATCGCCTTTACGCCACCCGTCCCCACTTCGACCGCTCTCCCAATCGTTCCTTCCTAGCGCGGAAAACTAACAGAAGCAGTTTTTGGAGGGAAAGCTGCTTCACAAACGAACTATGGAATTCCTCCCGGACACCCGTCTAACATGCTGAAAGTACTGATCGAAGGAGTATACGTTGAAGCCCTCATCGATACGGGTGCCGCTTATTCCATCATTAATAGCAACTTGTGTTATCGTCTCCGCAAAGTAATAACTCTGTACATCGGTCCCCCTCTCCATGAAGCCAACGTGACTATCATCACACCCATAGGGCAATGCAAAGCGCGCGTTCTCATCGATGACTAGCGGCATTGCGATGAGTTTGTGGTGATACCGTCATGCGTTCATGAACTAATTTTAGGCTGGGACTTTTTATCGTCGGCGTCTGCCCTTATCTCCTGCTGTGACCGCCTCATTCACATTGCGGACACTAAGTTCGAACCAGAATCTGCTTCCTCCCCACTACGTGTGCTCGCTGCCCTTTACGTTTTGAGCCCTGGCCGTGAGCACCTCACCATTGTTAACCTGGATTATGCACTTGAAGGCGATGCTTTAGTGATGCCAGCACCACGGTGGACCTCCGACGGCATAGCACTTGCCTCCTGCCTCACCTGTTTCAACCGCGGTTGCGCGGTTGTCGCGGCGATGAACACTCGTACCCAGCCTGTATTTTTACCGAAAGGAGGAACTGTTGGCTTTCTTTTTGAAGGAGATCTTGTTCATCTCGCCACGATTTCCTGTGCTTCTCCACCATCTGATGCTCTACCTCAGCGACCTTCCTCGGCACTGGCGGCAACCATCAGCATGACCTAACTTCTGAACAGTCGGCGGCATTGCTCGCAGTCCTTTTGAAGCACAAAGACTCTTTTGATGTGTGTACGTCAAATTTAGGCCGAACATTGTCACCTCCCGCCGCATAGAGACTGAGGGATCAACCATTGTTCGTCGCCGCCCCCCATATCACGTTTCCTCATTGGAACGCAAAATCACTGAGGACCAAGTTACCGACAGGCTCGTGCGAAACATCATCCGGTCATCGAGCAGCCCCTGGTCCTCTCCTGTTCTCGTCAGGAAAAAAGATGGTTCTGTGCGGTTTTGCGTGGATTACCGGGCCCTTAATAAGATAACCCGCAAAGATGTTTACTTGCTACCACGCATCCATGACGCACTGGACTGCCTTCAAGGAGCAGAGTATATGCCTCAAGTCTCGACTTGCGCTCGGGATATTGGCAAATTCCCATGCATGAATCCGAAAAGGACAAGACGGCATTTGCTACTCCCGATGGTCTTTATAAATTTAATGTAATGCCTTTCGGTTTATGTAAAGCTCCAGCCACCTTCGAGCGCATGATCGACACAGTGCTCCGAGGAATGAAATGGAAGACGTGGTTGTGTTATCTAGACGATATTATCATCTTTTCGTCGGATTTCGCCCAGCACTTGCACCGTCTTACAGAAGTTCTCACATGTTTGGCACGAGCCGGTCTCCAGCTCAACACACAAAAAAATGCCACTTCGCCAGCAAAACAATCAAAGTCGTCGGCCATGTCGTTAGCAAGACGGGCATACAGCCCGATCCCGACAAAATTGCAGCTGTAAATAACTTTCCTCAGCCCAAACGCCAGAAAGAACTGCGCAGCTTCCTCGGGCTGGCGTCGTACTTCCGACGTTTTATCTGAAACTTTGCTTCTATTGCGGCCCCTTTACACGACCTCCTGAAGTCGGACGCGCTTTTCTTATGGTCCAATGAATATAAACAGGCCTTCAATCTCTCAAGCAAGCACTCACTTCGAATCCTGTGCTTCGAAATTTTGATGAGACAGCTCCCACCATTCTTCATACTGACGACAGTGGACAAGGCATCGGTGCCATTCTTTTGCAACGCAACGCTGCGTCCGAGGAGCAGGTTGTGGCATACGCTAGCCGTTATCTCACAGCAGCTGAGCGTAACTACAACATTACGGAACAAGAATGGCTTGGCGTTGTTTGGTTTGTCCAAAAATTTCGACCCTATGTGTATGGCCGCCACTTCACAATCGTCACCGACCATCATGCGCTCTGCTGGCTGTCTTCGTTAAATAACTTATCAGGTCGGCTCGGCCGCTGGGTGCGGCGTTTACAAGAGTATACCTTCAGTATCACGTACAAATACGGCAGAAAACACCTCGATGCTGACGCCCTCTCTCGTTGCCCGCTGTATTCTACTCCAACCAACTCCTATGCGGCCACTACACTCTGCCCCTCACGTCAGCCTTCCGGTGATCGTCTAGATGTTGCACCCATCGAGGCCTTTCTGCTGGACCTAAGCAATAACTTCCCGACATTGCAGCAGACTGATCCTTACTGCAGCACAATTATCGCTCGCCTCTGCGGTCAATCACCGGCACCCAACAGTCGCCTGCTTCGTCAGCTTCGCCTTTTCCGGATTCAACACGGAAAGCTTTACCGCTCTGTATACCACACGAATGGTCACCGGTAGGTTCCCGTTGTTCCTCGCTCTCTTCATCATCGAGTTTTGGAGGCTTACCATGACGATGCCACTGCCGCTCATTTAGAACACCACAAGATGTACGACCGTATAAAAAGCCGCTACTTTTGGCCCCGGCTTTCTACCAGCGTCGCCAAATACATATCGTGTGCGCCTTGCCAACATTGTAAGCGGTCAACATCTCTTCCGGCCGGCCCCCTGCAACCTCTTCCTTGCCCATCCGTGCCTTTCGATTCTGTCGTCATTGACTTATTCGGCCCCCTACCTCTCACGGCCGCTGGTCATCGATGGGTTGTAACCGCTACTGACGATCTGACGCGCTACGCTGAAACCGCCCCTCTTTGCTCCGGTGCCGCTTCTGAAGTTGCCGAGTTTTTCCTGCGAGCTATCGTCTTGCGTCATGGTGCTCCCCGTATCTTGATTAGCGACCGTGGGAAGGTATTTCTTTCCCAAGTCCTGGCGGAAGTACTCCACGCTGCCAACACCGTCCACAAGACATCTTCTAGTTATCATCCTGAGACCAATGGCCTCATCGAACGCTTTCACCGCACCTAGTCCGACATGATATCCATGTACGTCAGTCCTGCCCATAACAACTGGGACACCATTTTGCCTTTCGTTACCTACGCCTATAATTCCGCCGTTCAACGCACCACTGGCTACAGCCCATTCTTCTTAGTTTATGGCCGTCAACCGACAACTCTATTCTACACCACCTTCTTCTCTGCTCCTGCCTCCCCATCTGCATCGTCGGGCGACCAGTTTTCTACACGTATGGCCCATTACCGGCAAATTGCTCGCCGCAACACTGAAGCCGCCCAGCAAGAACGGAAGCACCGCTACGACCAGCACCACCGCACTGCCTCCTTCTCAACCGGTGATGAAGTGCATGCTACTCTGGACGCCGATCCGCACGCCTGGATTGTGCGAGAAGTTTTTCCATCGCTATATCGGTCCTTACACCGTGCTCCAGCAAACATCTCCCGTGAACTACCGCGTTGTCCCATCGCACACCGTCGCCGATCGGCGTCGGCGCTCAGAAGTTGTACATGTTTCGCGCATGAAGCCGTGCACCCGCCGACCGGCTTCCATCTAAGCAGCGACCAGGATCCTCGTTTTGCTGGCAGATTATGCACTGTATCGGAAATCCTTCAGGATAATCACTGGTGCTTGTCATGGTCTAGAACCGTTGTAGATGGCACTCTTCTGACTTCAGGATCTGGCTATTATTGCGGGTTCGGATCCATTCCACCGGCGGCATGGGGTTGTTTTTATTCTCCTCTCAAATCAGTTGTTTCCATGATTAGATTATTATTTCACATTGATCAACACACACACACGCACGCACGCACGCACGCACGCACACACACACACACACACACACACACACACACACACACACACACACACACACACACACACACACACACGCACGCACGCACGCACGCACACACACACACACACACACACACGCACGCACGCACGCGCACACACACACACACACGCACGCACGCACGCACGCACACACACACACACACACACACACACACACACACACACACACACACACACACACACACACACACACACACACACACACACACACACACACACACACACACACACACACACACACACACACACACACGCAATGCGCTAATAAAGACTCCTTTTTCAACTCTACTCTCGCCCTATATCTGCTGTCATCCCGTTCTCTCGAAATCACTTGAGAAGATTGTATCACTCAGGTTAAATTCATTCCGTAATAAGTATTAAATAATTTTTCCTTTCCAGTTTGGTTTCCAGTAAGGCAGATTTACTGAGCTAGACTTACTAATATAGAAATAAATCATCTTCAATTATTTTTTTTTGCAAGAGGAGAAACTATAGAATGATGGGCATGCATAGGACACTGCGGTTTCCATTGCATACCTGACAATGCGAGCTATAAATGAAATTCATTTTGGAAAACTCAAACTTGAAGTGCGAAAAAAGACCCGTAAATGAAGGAGTTAAAACACAGGGCGCTAATTTCCAGTTGAATTATATGTGGAGCACGGAAGCATATATACAGAATAAAGCGCTCCAAAACAGAAAAATAAGTTTAGACTCATCGCCGCTCATGCCATCACCATCAAACAACGCGATTTCCTTTTCGGAGGGCATTATTATTATTAATTCACCGGTGAAGTCCCCACGCGCATAGTTGTATTCGTGAGAATTAAATGAGCCTCGATTGTTAATGCGAAAGCGTTACTTTGTTATGGTCATAGATTTCTGTCCGCAGACCGCGTCAGCAAAATCATGTTTGCAGCAGCTGTGAGTAACTGAGGTGTGATTGAGGTTAATGAGAGGTGTCAATCGATAGAGGGTGACGTAACGTTGTGTCCAAAAAATAATTAGACCAATAAGTTAATTAGGTAATTAATTTGAGGCAAAACACGCAAAATCGTGTCCGCAGAAGTTGTGAATATTTGAGAAGTGGTAGAGGATAATGAGTGGTGTCAATCGATAGATGGTGACCTAATGTTGTGTCCGAAAAAGTAATTAGGCGAATAAGTTATTTAGGTAATTATTAGAGGCAAAAAATGTAAAAGTAAATGCGAAAATGATCTCATTAGCCAATATTGACATTTGAATTCATAAAATACTAAAATAGTCAATTAAATCAATCAGTTAAGCTGACGTCAAGGATGTGACGTCACGCAACCTGAAGACGAGTCAAAAAAGGGCATAGAAAGGGATTGCCGCGCAATTTGAAAATACCAAAGACTAAAGTAGTTAATTAAGGCAGTCAGTTAGGGTGACGTCAAAGATGTGACGTCACGCAACCGGAAGTAGAGTCGAAAAATGGCATAGGAAGGGATTGGCGCGCAATTTGAAAGTACCAATGACTAAAATGGGTAAACAAGAAGTGAATGAAGCAACTAGAAGCAACCAGAAGCAACCAAGAGTAGTATCCGTGCTTTCGCATTATTCCAATGCAGATTTTGCAGTGCTCCTAATTGTTTTCACGCATGCAAAGGTTTTTACTCCGTGCCTCAACAGTGCACTGTCGGAACAATGGCCTGAAGGTTCTACTAAGGCAGTCATAGCAGTGTTATGACAAGTTGCCCTTCCTTGGATGTGCCGCATTGCCCTTGTGTTCTGTCTTTGTTCAATACTGCCAGTTTGTCCTATGTACACTCGGCAAATCAAAAGAATACGGTATACCACCCTTTATGCACACTCTACAAATTTACTTTAATGCCTCTTAGTGCATCGTTTCAGGTCGCATGAAACCGGGTTTGTGATTCTGCACAATTCTGGAAACTCGTCTGGGGCAGAGGAAACCAGCCTCACATTTGCCTTCTTGGCCACTCCCTTGAGCATGTGTGAAATTATGTGCATATACGGAATCACAGTCGTCTGTCTACTATCTGTGGGTTGTTCCGAACAGATCCCCCGACACTTCTTCACCAAGCCTTCAGCCCCCGAAACAAGCACGTCTTTGGGATGACTAGCCTCAGAAAGGCGACTGGCCTGCTCGCTAAGGCTGGTGGGCATCAAGAGGAGACAAGATTTTTTCATGGCGTTGGTAAAGCACATGTTCACTATTCCCCTTTGGACAAGGTTCGTGGTGGATGATGAATATGACAAGAGTGGTTTGCTGGCCCTAGGGTGGTAGTACCAGCTCACTTGGGTAGCCGAGAATATTAACATTAATTCTAAAAACTACAATTTGGTGTCCGCTGGTAGCTTATGGGTTACCTGAAGTGCATAAAAATACTCTTTGAAAAGATTTAAAATTGAGGTAAGGTCACGTCTAACGCTCACTGGCCTATTGACAAATACCAATAAAATATCATCAACGTAACAAAAGACCATTAAAATCTTAAACTTCTGTAGGTGTGGGGCGATTATTCTGCAGACAATGGGCTAAAAACAGGTGACCGGCTTTAAGCAGGACCCTATGCAGACGCCCTGTGTCTGTAAATACGCACAGTCGTTCCACTCAGCACAGGTCAAAGTCAGAAAAGCATTTAACAGTTCCATGAACCCTGCCACCGATACATCAGCAGCATTCGCCATTCTGGAACGCTACATAGCCGAAATCATCAATACTGTCTTCCACCCATACAAGCAGCTGGTCGTGGGGGAGGGAATGATACAGGTCATTTACGTGGACAGACAATACACTGATGCATTTGGTTGAATTGTTCGTTAGACACTTTACTATGCTTACAGAGTTCCTAATTATAAGTTGATGATTGATTTCCAGGAGGTTTAAATTCACTTGCAGAAAAAAAGCAACCATTTCATTCCAAGAATCAAAATTACAAATGATTAACCCTAGAGGGCAACCCCCCTTATGAGATTTAGCTGTGAACATATTGAAAAAAGTAGAATTAACAGTTTGCAGGTTCAGTTGACAGCCAAATGTCACAAGGTGTCCCTTTCACGTCCCTCTCCTAGGTTTTAGCGCTTCAGGCTTCGCTAATATGAGTGAACTGTACAGCCATAGAAACAGCCTTGAACGGCAATTTTTCCTCTTTCCAGAGTTTGAATGCAGGTATCCGTCAGGGACGTATATTGGGACCACCTCTATTCAACATTTATATTAATCATATAGTGAATATAACCAGCCAATCACAGTATATCATCTACGTGGATGACACCAGTGTTTTTGTACTCAGATGGACCCAATGAACTGTGTCAGGTGGAAAACAACTCTTGAAAAGCTGTATGAACGGAGTAATAACACTTATCTGCAGATGAATAGCGCAGAAACCAAAGCTATGCTATTTACGCCATGTCAAAGATCAGTCAATTATAATTTTGGCATTCGTTTCGCAAATAATGCCATTGATTAGTTTCAGGAGCGAGAACACTAGGTGCAATATTTAACCAGCACTTATCCTGGAACTCGCACGTGCAGCATATATTAGGTAATCTTGCCAAGATATTATGAGTGCTATATGCAGGTGTCGTTACTTTTTAGCCTTTAAATTTAAGTTATTAATCTATAAAGCGTTGTTTCGCACCCAGCTAAATTAACATCTCAAACAAAACATAAGATTATTTTCCTCCATTAAAAGCCTTCTGTCAAGCTGGCAACATTCCTAATGGTAGTGGATCGCATGATACGTATTATGCCTGTAAACCATCCATTTTCCAATATTATATGATTTTAACTTTTACATGAGATTTAAGCGAACTAGCAAACAACAATAACGCATTTTTATCTCTATGTAACTTGAAAATTCTCCCAAATAAAGGGAACGCATTGCGGAATGAAGACAAATGGTAGGTGAGTTTCTTCAAGTTGGAACATGGGCTCGACAGCATCCAAAATGCCTTCCGAAATAAAAAAAATTAACGCATAACAAGATTGATCTGCAAACAGCAATTAAAGCTAATGCCAAGATCCATTTCATCAACCAGCGTTGCAGCTCTGAACCCGTCAGCAATATTTATGAATAAAATAGATTTCCGTTATACGATCGCTTACCCCTGCACACCACTGCGGCTATGTTTTAGATTTGCATGTCCCATTCCCCCCCCCCCCTTCTCCCACTGCATTTCTTTTATCATTGTTAGCACTTGAGTCCTTGATAATGTTTACAGAAAAATATCTTTTATGTTCCTTACTTTATTGAAGATTTATCTCCCTGCATGACTACCTGCGAATGTTTCAAACTTTTTTTTTCCTTTTTGCGCTGTCGATGAAGACCCGTTCAGACTACTGCCTTGTAAAGCGAGTGGGGACCCAGTCAAGCTCGCTACGGATCAGCTCCCTGTCCCCACTCTCTGCAGTTATTTTTAAAAGTGCTAAATAACGACCCACATTTTTTAGGCCCATTTCACTGTTGTGCACTTGTGCTAAAACCCTGGAGCATATCATTGCCAAACACATCTCTGTTTTTCTTAACAATCATAACATAATTGATAAGCGTCAGCACGGTTTTCGTAAAGGGCTATCTACTGTAACTCACCTACTTGAAACAATTCACGACCTCGCTGCAGCCTTAGATAATCATAATCAGATTGACATTATTTTTTTAGACTTCGAAAAAGCCTTCGATCGCGTATCTCATAGTAAACTACTGTTGAAGCTAAAATCTTTACTGAAAAATGTTACCTTGCTTTCATGGATAGAAGCTTATCTGTCCTTTCGTCATCAAAGTGTTAAGGTTGGTAATGTGTCCTCCAGACCTGTCTTATTTGAGTCAGGAATCCCTCAGGGATCGGTACTCGGACCACTCTTCTTCTTGATTTTTATTAACGACATCGCTTGTGAAATCCCAGTGAAAATCAAACTTTTCGCAGATGACTGCTTGATTTACCATGAAATTCGTAGTTTTGAAGATCAGGTAGACTTAAACACATCTCTGGCCAAAATACAAGAATGGTGCCCTACGTGGCAAATGGCTATAAATAACAAAAAAAAAAAAAAAACAGTCGCTATGACAATCACTCGTAAAAAACAACCATTGCACTTTACATATTGTCTTGGAAACCATGCCTTAGCTACTGTATCAAGTTTTAAATATCTTGGATTAATAACCACAAACGATCTGAGATGGAACCAACACGTAGGATACGTTGAAAAAAAAGGCAATGAAAGGGCTCGGTTATCTGAGAAGAACACTGGGAAAATCAACACGCGACATAAAACTTTTGGCTTACAAAACATACATCAGACCGATATTGGAATACGCTGCCGCTATTTGGGACCCCTACACACAAACCAACATCATCAAACTTGAAAGCGTACAACGTAAATCAGTAAGATTCATTTATAACGCATATAACTGGCGCACATCTCCAACCCAACTCTTACTAGATGCCAGCCTGGAAAGCTTAGCATCAAGACATTAACGGGAAAGAATGAAGCTTTTTTACTTGCTTTATCATGACGAATTAGGAATTGATAAAACGCTTTATATTGAAACCGCTAACCTACGCACAACACGTTCCTATCACCCTAAAAAAGTTAAAGAATACTCCTCTAAAACCAACATTTTTAAAGAATCACTCGCCAGTGGAATACCTTACCTGCTGATGCTGTCCAATGCACAAGTGTATCTTCATTCTGTCACGCGCTGTCCTCAATATATTGACACATTTGTTGTATTGTATTCACATCGTGCCCCTTCATGGATCACTGCCTTGTCGTGGCGGAGGGGCTTGCGAAACTCGATGAAGTCGTGAGCTCTGCTGTGTAGGGCCACCCAAGATAGACAGGTCACGGCAGAGAGTTCTGACAAAATGTGATTCACTGGAGAAGGTAATGGCAACCCACTCCAGTATTTCCTGCCAAGAAAACCCTATGGCCAGTCACAATACCATTAATGATATGGCGCCGGAAGATGAGCCCCCCAGGTTGGAAGGCGTCCCACATGTTACTGGGGATGAACAAAGGGCGATTCCTAGTAGCTCCAGGACGAATGAAGCGGCTGGGCTAAAGCCAAAAGGACGCTCAGTTGTGGATGTGTCGGGAAGCGACCGGAAAGTCCGATGTTGCTAGGAGATGTATCACATAGCAACATGGAATGTAAGATCTATGACGCAAGGTAAACTGGATATCGTCAAGCGAGAAATGGACAGATTGAACATTGATATCTTGGGTATCAGCGAGCTCAAGTGGACCGGAATGGGAGAATTTAACTCCGGCGACCATTATGTCTTTTATTGTGGGCACGAATCCAAGAGAAGGAATGGGGTCGCTCTCATAGTAAACAGAAGAATGGGCAAAGCAGTGCTAGGGTACAACCCCAAAAACGACCGAATGATTTCACTTCGGATCCAAGGTCACCCTTTCAACATAACAGTTATCCAAGTCTTACTGATTGGTTTCCGATTGAGAAAGGAGTGAGGCAAGGCTGCATACTGTCGCCCTGCCTATTTAACCTATATGCAGAGTGCATCATGAGGAAGGCCGGTCTGGACGAGTCTTCAGCTGGAGTGAAGATTGCTGGAAAACGTATCAACAACCTTAGATATGCGGATGATACCACTTTAATTGCAGAAAGTGAAGCGGAACTCAAGAGACTTCTGATGCGCGTACAAGAAGAGAGTGAGAAGTTTGGGCTTAAACTGAACATTAAAAAGACAAAGATCATGGCGTCTTGCCCTATCAAGTCCTGGAGCATCAAGGGACAAGAAGTGGAAGCAGTGACAGATTTTCTCTTCTTGGGCTCCAAGATTACCTCGGAAGGAGACTGCAGCCATGAAATTAGGAGACGCCTGCTTCTGGGAAAGAGAGCAATGGTTAGCCTTGACCGCCTAGTAAAGAGCAGAGACATTAGTCTGCCAACCAAGATCCGTATAACTCGTGCTATGGTCTTTCCAGTTGTGATGTATGGATGCGAGAGTTGGACTGTGAAAAAGGCTGACCGCCGAAGAATTGACGCGTTTGAATTGTGGTGCTGGCGAAGACTCTTGAGAGTTCCTTGGACTGCCAGAAGATCAAATCAGTCAATATTGTCGACCATAAACCCTGACTGCTCATTGGAGGGTCAAATTCTAAAGTTAAAGCTCAGCTACTTTGGTCATCTGATGAGAAGAGAGGAGTCGCTGGAGAAAGATTTGATGTTGGGAAAGGTTGAGGGTTGCCGGAGAAGGGGTAGGCAGCGAACGCGATGGTTAGATGGCATCCTCGAGGCACTGCAGATGAAGTTATGTGATGTTAGGAAGATAGTGAGAGACCGGAAAGCGTGGCGTGACATGGTCAATAGGGTCACGAAGAGTCGGACACGACTGAACGACTGAACTGATTCACATCGTGGCGTCGGGTTGAATATCCTTTGACATTTTTTTTTTTTTTGCAACACGTTTCACTTCACATTCTTTTTCTATTTTACACTCTGTGTTATAGCTTGCTGGTCTAACGTTGACTTGTATTTATGATGAGTAGTTACGGCTCCGTGTATTGACACTATGTATGCATTGTGTAAATTGTATGTTTTGCAAAGCATTGTATGCCTGCTCCTGCCTAAAAGCCTGACACTCAGGCTGGCAGTATGTTCTTAAGTAAATAAATAAAAATAATTGAATTCCTACAATTTATAGGGGTATAACCCTGGCTACATCCAAGACCGAGAGATAGTTGTGCGATTATACATTTATTTTTTTTTATTCTACACGTGGAAATTTTTCCAACGATACACGACTTGACATTGAATCATAAAGGTCAAATTTAAATAGCAGGTTATCACTTAACGATTATTCATTAAGACCTGGAATTAGCGTGCTGCAACCGTACACTATACGGGCTATCCAACCGTACATTACTTGATGCTGTAGCATACATTTTAAGTTTCAATCACATTAAGTAACGGTAATTAGGAGTCACAATTGGTGATTCACTCATACTCGACATAAACTATCCAAATAGATGACTTCATGCTGCAGATTAGAGTTAGATTTCTTTTCAGAAATAAGTAATAACGATAATTAACGGCTAAAGTTATTCAAATGCTAATTTGCTGGACAAAAGATATTCAGAGATATATGTCTTGATATTATAGCGTAAGGTTGAATTTCTAATCATAGGTAACTATGTAATGGCAATTAAGGCCTGCAATTAGTGCAGTGCAATCACATTGAATGTTAGTTGTGCATAAAAATATGCTTTTTAATGCTAATGTTGAATATAGCGGTTTTTTAGCGGTTTTTGAGAGTTTCTATTATAGTTTTTTTTTTTAATTGGCAACGCTGACTGCAGGTCTGAACGCTGTCGTGACGCTGGGGCTATGTCGACCCGGCCTTCACTTGGTAGCGTGCAGAGACTCCGGGTTAAAGAAGGATTGAATCTTCGAAGTTGGTGAAATATGTACAAGCAGGTTTAATGGCACTTTGAGAAAACTTATTTACATGATTATTTACATAAAAAAGAAGGGTACATCAGCAAAATGGCAAGCGTTAAGAGTTCATAGCGAGAAGCGTCTGGATGAGCCGTTTACCCAGGGCTCAGAGCGTCATTTCGTGCTCTGCAACGTCCTTAAAACCCCCTATGTCCAGCCCCTCTCTGAAGATGCTGACCAACCAGTTCCAGGGCACGCCCCTCAGATATCGGCATCCAATCGAACACATCACTGCACTGATGGTCTGATGCACTGACTGGTCCGGCATTGTTTCGTTGGGCGTGGTCACTTGTTGGCGGGAAGAGCTTGGGAACGGCGAGGAGGTACATTTCTATTCTTCAGCAAAGATTCGATATGCTGGTTCCGGTAAGTGGATTTCTTTCTCAGAAACCCAAGTGCACGTGCGCGCCACATACAGCTCCCAGCATTGTCCCTTTCCAACAATTGCAAATCTTTCCTGCATTCCCGGGAAATCCTCTAATGGCCGTAATCACCTTGCTCCTTTCTTGTCCGGTACGTCAGCGGACGTGTCACTCTGTCGTCTCCTTTGGACAGTAGGCATTCCTCACTGGACAATAGCGCTTATCGACGGGAAGGGTGAACAATTGAACGAAAGCACTTCCGGCTATTTCCCGCAGGGGGACCTTTCTTTGTATTTTTTTCTAGACGTTCCCTTGACAGGGCCAATTTGGCATTTGCTGGGTCTCCACAAAGCAAAACAGGCTTACACAAAAGGATTCCTGAAAATAGGCTCACTTAGCGCCCTTGTGCCAACAGCACATATCCACAGCACTTATCCATGCCCACAGGCGAACAATAGAGCGCGCAAGTGCGGATGATGCACGGTCGTAACAGCCTCCTCCGCCGCCAGAAGAGTCTCGAAGGGCAGCAGTCGCATCTGCTGCATGAAGAGATGACTTAATGGCCTGCACATGAACGCTTGAAGCTCGCTGTTGCTTGTCGCGTTGTCTTGATTGTTATAGGCCAAATTGCTTGAGCTGTCTCTGAAACTCAACCACATGTCTAAACAAGCACTCGGCTCCCTTCTGAAGAGACCAGGTTAAAAGAAAACTGCCATCGTTGTTCGAGAAAAGCCCACACTCAAGACGCTCAGGACCCACGTATGCCTAGAAAACCAAACGTGCTGCTTTACATAGTCACACATATACAAGCGCACGAAAAAAAAACCTGGTTATCAATTTGGATACATGGTGAGGAACACCTCGGACCGCTTAGAAACAGCGGCTAAGCGCGTCCGCATTCCCATTTAACTTCCCCTTTTTGTATCTTATTACAAAATCGTACTGCTGTAAAATCAAGCTCCACCTCAGAAGGCGACTGTTCTTCGATGTCGCAGTTTGCAGCCAAGCCAGGGGACAATGGTCCGTCTCTACGGTGAATTTGGCCCCTCCAAGATAGCACTGCAATTTTTGAATGGCCCATACAATGCAAGCGCACTCTTTCTCTGACGCGCAATAAGCTCTCTCTCTAGAACTCAGTTTTCTGCTCAGGTAGAGCACGGGGTGCTCATTACCGTCGTCATCTCTCTGGCAGAGAACAGCACCTAGCCCTCGATCACTGGCATCACACTGGACCGTGAATTCTCGGTCATAGTCTGGAGCTCGCAATACCGGACGGCTAATCAGCACAGCCTTCAGGTTTACGAAGGAGGCTTCCTTTTGTTCGTCCCAGACTAGATTTGTCGGTTCTGTCTTGCGGAGAGTGTCGGTCAAAGGGCTGGCCAAAGCTGAATAGTTAGGGATGTAGTGATTGTAGTATCCAGTCAGACCCAGGAATGCTCGAATTTCCGTCTTCGTGCTCGGCCGCGGGTAGTCTGCTACCGCAGAAATCTTAATCTCGCTGGGTTTCCTGAAACCTTGACCTACATTGTGGTCCAAGTAGTCCACGGTCGCCCTTGCCAGGCAATATTTCTCGGCCTTTACGGTTAGTCCAGCTTGACGCAAAAGGCTCAGTACCGCTCTTAGATGTACCATATGGTCCACCCATGAGTCGGAAAAAACCGCAATGTCATCTAAATAAGGCACCGCGAATGTTTCACACCCCTTTAAAACCCTATCCATGAGTGGGGAAAAACAAAATGGAGCATTTTTGAGCCCGAAACTCATCATTGTTGGCTGGTAGCTGCCCGTCGGAGTGACGAAAGCCGCGTATCTGCTGGCGCGTTCAGTGAGCGGTACTTGCCAGTATCCTCGAGTAAGGTCCAGCGTAGTCACATATGCCGCTCTACTGACCTGTTCTACTCTCTCCTCAATATTCGGAATAGGATACACTTGATCCCTGGTGAGAGAATTTAGCTTTCGGTAGTCTACCACAGGCCTAGGGTCTTTACCTGGAGCTTCTACTAAGATCATAGGCGAAGCATAATCGCTTTCCGAGGGTTTTATTACTCCCAATTCCAGCATGCGAGTTACTTCCCTATCCAGAATTTCTGTTTGCCTTGGAGAGAATCGGTAGCACCTTGATCGCACTGGCACGTCTGAAGTCAGCTCAATATCGTGCTCAGTCAAATTAGTCCTGCCTGGCCTGTCCACGAAGCAGGCCTCAAACTCTATTACTATCTCGCCCAGATCGGACAGCTGGGATTTCTTTAGTTCTCCTATCTGTTCCGTCCTTTTGAGAAGCTCCTGTATCTTAGGATCATTGGCTTGCTCCATAGCTAAGTCCTCTCGGGTTCCACTTAAAAGTCTCGTGAGATTATTAGACACTGGCGGCAAGAGGTTATTCTCAAGAACGTCCTCATTCCGCGTCTCATCAAGCTCACTTTCAAGTTGACTTATTTGAGATGCCTCGCTCTCAAAGTTTTCTGACCTGCTATCTTCCGCATTTACCACTGTTTTAACTGCCGTTTCCTCCGCTGTTGATTTTTCTGGAATGAGCAGTGTAGCTAGTTCTCGCGCCTTTGAACGTGTTAAGGCTTGCACAACTCTGTCTCCGAAAAGGATGCCCCTCTTTCGCAGTAGCATGTCCGATTTGTTGGAGAACAAATACGGATAGCACTTAGGAAGCTTTCCTGAAACGGCAGCCTCGGTTGTTAACTTGCCGAAAGGGCCCTCGATGACCACGTTCGCGATTGGCAAGCACACACTCTGTTCCTCCACTACCTGGCGGATCCACGCACACTGTCCTGTATAGTCGGAAGGCGACACATACGCCGGATGGACAACATCCATCGTTGCGGCCGAATCGCGCAGTACCTTGCAAGGCTTCCCGTTGACTACTAGGTCATGCAGGTAGGGTTCCAAAAGCTGCATATTTTCATCGCAGTCACTGACATACGAGAAAGCAATCTTTTCTTTCCGGCAGTTGACGGCAATGTGACCCTGCTCATTACACCTAAAGCATGTGAGCGGCTTCCTAGCCTCAAGCTTATTCTTTGTGTTCTGCGCGTTGGTCACTTCCCCACTTTTCTCACTGCCGTCCTTTCTAGTGAGTTTGCCTGAAGAAACCTTCCTTTCTTCGCTTCCAACTCTAACAAAGTGCCTTTCCTGACGGTTATTCCCACTCAGTTTGGGATTGCGGGGCCTATCCACTGCTGGGTTGCTGAATTGTCGGCGCGAAGCATACTCCTCAATGAGTTCGGCAGCTTCAGTTGCCGACCTAATGTCGCCTCGGTCCTGTAACCAATTTCTTTCTTTTTCTGGGAGGCAGTTATAAAACTGCTCCAAAAGAATTCGCTCGACTACAGCGTCCCTATCACTGTAGGAATCAGTGCTCTTTAGCCACTCGCCCAAATTGACTCTTAAATTGTATAGGAATTCAGGGTAACTCTCGTCCCTGGACCTACTAGCTTTCCGAAAACGTTGTCTGAACGCCTCGGCGCTAAGCCTATACTTTTTCAGAAGGCAAGCCTTGACCTTCTCGTAGTTGTCCGCGTCCTCCTTGCTTAGCCGCGCGACAACCTCCGCTGCCTCGCAGGGCAGAACCGTCAATAATCTCTGAGACCAAGTGTCTCGCTGGAAGGACAGTTTTTCGCAGGTTCGCTCAAAGTTAGCTAGATACAGACCGATATCCCCTGATATCACATATGGCTGCATGTACTTTGACATCTTGAAATCTGCCTCCTTGTTGAGAAGAGGTACCGCTAGCTGGGGACAATTTCCCGACCTCTTGCTCAACTCTAATTCTAATTTCCGGAGCTCAAGTTCTTGCTCCAGCCTTTTTGCTTCTCTCTCAATTTCACGCTCACGCCTCTTTTCCTCTTTTTCCCGCTCTTTCTGCTGTCTTAGCTGCTCCTCCTTTTTTTGTCCGATGAGGTTCCATGCTTCACTGAGCTCCTCATCATCGGCTCCCAAATCATTGATTGCCTTTAAAATCAAGGGTTTTCGTGCCAAACCACTTGTATCAATTCCCAATTCCTCACACAATAGCAACAGTTCCGGTTTCTGCAGCTTTTGTAGGTCCATGATCGCTCCGAGTGTCGGCTACTTCCAAAACAACTGTGCAAACTACCAAACCTAAAGGCGTTTCAACACTCTACCAGTTCTAAAATCTAACCCTGTTCTAGAACCTGGTCCACATCAGAAGAAAAGCCAAGCACTCACCCACACGTGCGATCGATGTTCCGAGATGCTTTCTTGTTGGCCGATTGTTGCTCCTGCTTGTTGCTTGAGATGCCACCTCCGATCACCAGATGTTGTGGCTTGTAGCTTCAGATCCATCTCCAATCACCAGATGATGTGGCTTCTAGATTCAGATCCCAAAGCTGGTCACCAGTTGTCGTGACGCTGGGGCTATGTCGACCCGGCCTTCACTTGGTAGCGTGCAGAGACTCCGGGTTGAAGGATTGAATCTTCGAAGTTGGTGAAATATGTACAAGCAGGTTTAATGGCACTTTGAGAAAACTTATTTACATGATTATTTACATAAAAAAGAAGGGTACATCAGCAAAATGGCAAGCGTTAAGAGTTCATAGCGAGAAGCGTCTGGATGAGCCGTTTACCCAGGGCTCAGAGCGTCATTTCGTGCTCTGCAACGTCCTTAAAACCCCCTATGTCCAGCCCCTCTCTGAAGATGCTGACCAACCAGTTCCAGGGCACGCCCCTCAGATATCGGCATCCAATCGAACACATCACTGCACTGATGGTCTGATGCACTGACTGGTCCGGCATTGTTTCGTTGGGCGTGGTCACTTGTTGGCGGGAAGAGCTTGGGAACGGCGAGGAGGTACATTTCCATTCTTCAGCAAAGATTCGATATGCTGGTTCCGGTAAGTGGATTTCCTTCTCAGAAACCCAAGTGCACGTGCGCGCCACACACAGCTCCCAGTATTGTCCCTTTCCAACAATTGCAAATCTTTCCTGCATTCCCGGGAAATCCTCTAATGGCCGTAATCACCTTGCTCCTTTCTTGTCCGGTACGTCAGCGGACGTGTCACTCTGTCGTCTCCTTTGGACAGTAGGCATTCCTCACTGGACAATAGCGCTTATCGACGGGAAGGGTGAACAATTGAACGAAAGCACTTCCGGCTATTTCCCGCAGGGGGACCTTTCTTTGTATTTTTTTCTAGACGTTCCCTTGACAGGGCCAATTTGGCATTTGCTGGGTCTCCACAAAGCAAAACAGGCTTACACAAAAGGATTCCTGGAAATAGGCTCACTTAGCGCCCTTGTGCCAACAGCACATATCCACAGCACTTATCCATGCCCACAGGCGAACAATAGAGCGCGCAAGTGCGGATGATGCACGGTCGTAACAACGCGCTACTAGAGCTTCTCTCTTTCACCGCTTCCCCTTCTTCCTCTCGACGCCAACTTGAGGGAGCGATGAGAGAAGGAGTGCGAAAGCTTTTGTGGCTTCCCTCCATTACTAAATGTTGATGTTGAAACTATTTATTAGAAATGTGAGGCTTTGGGAAAGGGGTCTTCAGTTGGCGAAGACTGATACACTGATTCGTTGGTCAAGTGTTCGTTGCTCATCGCGGAGGGCTAACAAAGCTGCCTTCCACCCTTCCTACGTTGCCAGCTCTATACTGCCTAGAAGCGGGATTTAGCTGACAGACCCATATTATATGAAATAGGAGCTCTTTTTGCTGGCTGAATATGCATTGTATCAGAAATCATTCTGGATCGATAGGATGCAGTTTATAAGGACTGGTGTTTGTCATGGTCTGAAACCATTGAAGACGGCCGTATTCTGACTTCAGGATCTGGCTATTTGTGCGTTTGGATCCATCCCACCGGCGGCATGGGGTTGTTTTTATTCTCCTCTCAAATCAGTTGTTTCCATGATTCGATTATTATTTCACATTGATCAACACACACACACACACACACACACACACACACACACACACACACACACACACACACACACACACACACACACACACGCACACACACACACACACACACGCACGCACGCACACACACACACACACACACACACACACACACACACACACACACACACACACACACACACACACACACACACACACACACACACACACACACACACACACACACACACACACACACACACACACACACACACACACACACACACACACACACACACACACACACACAATGCGCTAATAAAGACTCCTTTTTCAACTCAACTCTCGCCCTATATCAGCGGCCTTCCCGTTCTCCATAAATCGCTTGAGCAGATTGTATCACTCAGGTTAGATTCATTCCGTAATAAGTATTAAATAGTTTCTCCTTTCCACTTTGCTTCCGAAAAGGCAGACCTACCGAGCCAGCCTTACTAACACAGAACTAAATCATCTTCAATTTTCTTTTCTCACGAGAAGAAACTAATGATGGGCATAAGACACTGCGGTTTCCATTGCATTGTCTTGACGTTTCTAAAATTATACATTATAATGTGAGCTATAAATGAAACTCATTTTGGAAAACTCAAGACTGAAGCGCAAAAATGTAGACACGTGCTGAGCTAGACTTACTAATAAAGAAATAAATTATCCTCAATTATATTTTTTTTTCAAGAGAAGAAACTAATGATGGGCATAGGACACTGTGGTTTCCATTGCATCACAATGCGAGCTATAAATGAAACTCATTTTAGAAAACTCAAACTTGAAGCGCGAAAAACGACACGTAAATGAAGGAGATACAACACAGAGCGCTAAATATCAGTTCAAAAATTGTGGAGCACGGAAGCATATATATACAGAATAAAGCGCTCCAAACAATAGGGATAGGTTGAGACTCATCGCCGCTAATGCCAGAACCATCAAGGAAAGCGATTTTCTTTTCTGACAAACTCATCAATGAAGTACCGATGCACATAATTGTATTTTCGAGAATAAAATGTGCCTCGATTATTTCACGTATGCAACGATTTCTGCTCCTTGCTTCAGCAGTGCAATGCCGCAACAATGGCCTGCAGGTTCTACTAGGGCAATCTGACAAGTTGCCCTTCCTTAGAGGTGCCGCACTGCACTTGTGCTCTGCCTCTCTTTTAAGGCGAAAGCATTTAATGGCTCATGCTGTCGTGTACAAAGTGTGTCTCGCTTTTGAGGCGTTCTGATTGGCCAAGGCGGGATGCGTCCCTGCCATCTGCAATGCCACACTTGAACGTGCGCCAAAGAACGTCTCGCGACAGGAGCGATGGTGTACCGTCGATGCGTCGCCTAAGTGTGTCCCGCTTTTGAGGCGGCTGTCGCGTGGCCTTCCTTGGCACGCGTTCAAGTGTGTGATGTCAATGGCAGGAACACTAGACAAGATGAGACTTCTGGAGGAAAGGCGCAGTATCTGTCACACTTTCTCCTACAAATGTGCGTTTGGATGGTACGCCATCGCTCCTGTCGCATGGCGTTCCTTGGCGCGCGTTCAAGTTTGGGATGTCAGATGGCAGGAACGCTAGACAAGATGAGCTTCTGGAAGAAAGGCGCAGTATCTGTCACACTTTCTCTGACAAGTGTTCGTTTGTATGGTAAGCCATCGCTCCTGTCGCGTGGCGTTCCGTGGCGCGCGTTCAAATGTGGGATGTCAGATGGCAGGAACGCTAGACAAGATGAGACTTCTGGAGGAAAGGTGCAGTATCTGTCAAGCTTTCTCTGACAAGTGTGCGTTTGGATGGTATGCCATCGCTCCTGCTGCGTTGCGTTCCTTGGTGCATGTTCAAGTTTGGGATGTCAGATGGCAGGAACGTTAGACGAGATGAGACTTCTGGAGGAAAGGTGCAGTATCTGTCAAGCTTTCTCTAACAAGTGTGCGTTTGGATGGTATGCCATCGCTCCTGCTGCGTTGCGTTCCTTGGTGCATGTTCAAGTTTGGGATGTCAGATGGCAGGAACGCTAGACGAGTAGAGACTTCTGGAGGAAAGGTGCACTATCTGTCAAGCTTTTTCTAACAAGTGTGCGTTTGGATGGTATGCCATCGCTCCTGTCGCGTTGCGTTCCTTGGTGCGTGTTCAAGTTTGGGATGTCAGATGGCAGGAACGCTAGACAAGATGAGACTTCTGGAGGAAAGGCGCAGTATCTGTCACATTTTCTTTAACAAGTGCGGGTTTGGATGGTATGCCATCGCTCCTGTCGCGTGGCGTTCCTTGGCGCGCGTTCAAGTTTGGGATGTCAGATGGCAGAAACGCTAGACAAGATGAGACTTCTGGAGGAAAGGCGCCGTATCTGTCAAATTTTCTCTGACAAGTGTGCGTTTGGATGGTATGCCATCGCTCCTGTTGCGTGGCGTTCCTTAGCGCGCGCTAAAATGTGGGATGTCAGATGGCAGGAACGCTAGACAAGATGAGTCTTCTGGAGGAAAGGCGCAGTATCTGTCCCACTTTCTTTAGCAAGTGTGCGTTTGGATGGTATGCCATCACTCCCGTTGCGTGGTGGTCCTTGCCGCGTGTTCAAGTTTGGAATGTCAGATGGCAGGAACGCTAGACAAGATGAGACTTCTGGAGGAAAGGCGCAGTATCTGTCACACCTTCTCTGACAAGTTTGCGTTTGGATGGTACGCCATAGCTCCTGTCGCGTGGCGTTCCTTGGCGCGCGTTGAAGTTTGGGATGTCAGATGGCAGGAACGGTAGACAAGATGAGACTTCTGGAGGAAAGGCGCAGTATCTGTCACACTTTCTCTGACAAGTTTGCGTTTGGATGGTACGCCATAGCTCCTGTCGCGTGGCGTTCCTTGGCGCGCGTTGAAGTTTGGGATGTCAGATAGCAGGAACGCTAGACAAGATGAGACTTCTGGAGGAAAGGCGCAGTATCTGTCACACCTTCTCTAACAAGTGTGCGTTTGGATGGTACACCACAGCTCCTGTCGCGTGGCGTTCCTTGGCGTGCGTTGAAGTTTGGGATGTCAGATGGCAGGAACGCTAGACAAGGTGAGACTTCTGGAGGAAAGGCGCAGTATCTGTCACACCTTCTCTAACAAGTGTGCGTTTGGATGGTATGCCATCGCTCCTGCTGCGTTGCGTTCCTTGGTGCATGTTCAAGTTTGGGATGTCAGATGGCAGGAACGCTAAACAAGATGAGACTTCTGGAGGAAAGGTGCAGTATCTGTCAAGGTTTCTCTAACAAGTGTGCGTTTGGATGGTATGCCATCGCTCCTGCTGCGTTGCGTTCCTTGGTGCATGTTCCAGTTTGGGATGTCAGATGGCAGGAACGCTAGACGAGTAGAGACTTCTGGAGGAAAGGTGCAGTATCTGTCAAGCTTTTTCTAACAAGTGTGCGTTTGGATGGTATGCCATCGCTCCTGTCGCGTTGCGTTCCTTGGTGCGTGTTCAAGTTTGGGATGTCAGATGGCAGGAACGCTAGACAAGATGAGACTTCTGGAGGAAAGGCGCAGTATCTGTCACATTTTCTTTAACAAGTGCGGGTTTGGATGGTATGCCATCGCTCCTGTCGCGTGGCGTTCCTTGGCGCGCGTTCAAGTTTGGGATGTCAGATGGCAGAAACGCTAGACAAGATGAGACTTCTGGAGGAAAGGCGCCGTATCTGTCACACTTTCTCTGACAAGTTTGCGTTTGGATGGTACGCCATAGCTCCTGTCGCGTGGCGTTCCTTGGCGCGCGTTTAAGTTTGGGATGTCAGATGGCAGGAACGCTAGACAAGATGAGACTTCTGGAGGAAAGGCGCAGTATCTGTCACACTTTCTCTGACAAGTTTGCGTTTGGATGGTACGCCATAGCTCCTGTCGCGTGGCGTTCCTTGGCGCGCGTTCAAGTTTGGAATGTCAGATGGCAGGAACGCTAGACAAGATGAGACTTCTGGAGGAAAGGCGCAGTATCTGTCAAGGTTTCTCTAACAAGTGTGCGTTTGGATGGTATGCCATCGCTCCTGCTGCGTTGCGTTCCTTGGTGCATGTTCCAGTTTGGGATGTCAGATGGCAGGAACGCTAGACGAGTAGAGACTTCTGGAGGAAAGGTGCAGTATCTGTCAAGCTTTTTCTAACAAGTGTGCGTTTGGATGGTATGCCATCGCTCCTGTTGCGTGGCGTTCCTTAGCGCGCGTTAAAATGTGGGATTTCAGATGGCAGGAACGCTAGACAAGATGAGTCTTCTGGAGGAAAGGCGCAGTATCTGTCCCACTTTCTTTAACAAGTGTGCGTTTGGATGGTATGCCATCGCTCCCGTTGCGTGGTGGTCCTTGGCGCGAGTTCAAGTTTGGAATGTCAGATGGCAGGAACGCTAGACAAGATGAGACTTCTGAAAGAAAGGCGCAGTATCTGTCACACTTTCTCTGACAAGTTTGCGTTTGGATGGTACGCCATAGCTCCTGTCGCGTGGCGTTCCTTGGCGCGCGTTTAAGTTTGGGATGTCAGATGGCAGGAACGCTAGACAAGATGAGACTTCTGGAGGAAAGGCGCAGTATCTGTCACACTTTCTCTGACAAGTTTGCGTTTGGATGGTACGCCATAGCTCCTGTCGCGTGGCGTTCCTTGGCGCGCGTTCAAGTTTGGAATGTCAGATGGCAGGAACGCTAGACAAGATGAGACTTCTGGAGGAAAGGCGCAGTATCTGTCACACTTTCTCTGACAAGTTTGCGTTTGGATGGTACGCCATAGCTCCTGTCGCGTGGCGTTCCTTGGCGCGCGTTGAAGTTTGGGATGTCAGATGGCAGGAACGCTAGACAAGATGAGACTTCTGGAGGAAAGGCGCAGTATCTGTCACACGTTCTCTAACAAGTGTGCGTTTGGATGGTATGCCATCGCTCCCGTTGCGTGGCGGTCCTTGGCGCGCGTTGAAGTTTGGGATGTCAGATGGCAGGAATGCTAGACAAGATGAGACTTCTGGAGGAAAGGCGCAGTATCTGTCACACCTTCTCTAACAAGTGTGCGTTTGGATGGTGTGCCATCGCTCCCGTTGCGTGGCGGTCCTTGACGCGCGTTCAAGTTTGGGATGTCAGATGGCAGGAACGCTAGACAAGGAGAGACTTCTGGAGGAAAGGCGCAGTATCTGTCTTAACAAGTATGCGTTTGGATGGTATGCCATCGCTCCTTTCGCGTGGCGTTCCTTGGCGCGCGTTGAAGTTTGGGATGTCAGATGGCAGGAACGCTAGACAAGATGAGACTTCTGGAGGAAAGGCGCAGTATCTGTCACACTTTCTTTAACAAGTTTGCGTTTGGATGGTATGCCATCGCTCCCGTTGCGTGGCGGTCCTTGGCGCGCGTTCAAGTTTGGGATGTCAGACGGCAGGAACGCTAGACAAGGTGAGACTTCTGGAGGAAAGGCGCAGTATCTGTCACACTTGCTTTAACAAGTGCGCTTTTGGATGGTATGCCATCGCTCCTTTCGCGTGGCGTTCCTTGGCGCGCGTTGAAGTTTGGGATGTCAGATGGCAGGAACGCTAGACAAGATGAGTCTTCTGGAGGAAAGGCGCAGTATCTGTCACACCTTCTCTAACAAGTATGCGTTTGGATGGTATGCCATCGCTCCTTTCTCGTGGCGTTCCTTGGCGCGCGTTCAAGTTTGTGATGTCAGATGGCAGGAACGCTAGACAAGATGAGACTTCTGGAGGAAAGGCGCAGTATCTGTCACACCTTCTCTAACAAGTATGCGTTTGGATGGTATGCCATCGCACCTTTGTCGTGGCGTTCCTTGGCGCGCGTTCAAGTTTGGGATGTCAGATGGCAGGAACGCTAGACAAGATGACACTTCTGGAGGAAAGGCGCAGTATCTGTCACACTTTCTTTAACAAGTTTGCGTTTCGATGGTATGCCATCGCTCCCGTTGCGTGGCGGTCCTTGGCGCGCGTTCAAGTTTGGGATGTCAGACGGCAGGAACTCTAGACAAGATGAGACTTCCGGGTCTTTCTGCAAGATGCGCGTCTGCTGCGCTGTGCTTGAAACTCGGCATCGACAAGCTTAAATTCGGCTTTAACGTGTTTTATAAGCGCGAATAAAGTCGTAGAAAAGGTCATAATGATCTGCACATGTTATGACCCTAGTTAACGTTTTGTTTTTGAAGAAGACGGGGTGAAAATTTATTGCAAGTGCAACCATTACAACGTGTGTCGTCCGTGCGCGCTGAAGTTTAGCATGCATCATTTATTCGGCCGGAGTTCGTTTTTCGTTGACGTTATCATGCAGTCGCTACATATATCTCTAAAATATACTAGAGTAAGCATTCTTTAGAGGTATTTCGTTAGCAGAAGCCGGATAATTAGACTGCCGGCAGCCCCAGTTTAGCGATACGTAGGAGCGGACTGTTGCGCAAGTTGTAGCTGCGACGGCTAAGAGCTTAAAGCATGCAAATTCCATGAAGATATAGCGCACTTTTTTTTGCAGCCTTTACAAAGCTTTATCGGTTTATGCTGTACTGCCCGAGAGTCAGAGCAGCTAGGGTTTCTTGTCTTGCGGTGTACTGCAGCTGCTTGCAAGCACGGCCGGTACACCGCGTTTTAGTCAGCTGAAATTGTGACATGCGATTCTAACAGTGTGTTGTGCTATTCCTTCAGAAGATCTATATTTACTTACCAGTGCTTCGAAACCTCAGAAGGGTGCAGAATCCTCGCTATTTTAAGTTACATGCTCTTGACAGCTCAACTGATTCTGTTTACATATGAGTTAGTTTTCTTTTTTTTTCTGAAAATTGTAGGAGGCAGAATGCCAAAGTACTGTATCATGGTTAGCATCATACTGTTAATCAATGAAAACATTAGGAGGATCATAAAATATATTTAAATCTCTCTCAAGCATTAGATTTTTACTTGAGTTGTACTACGAAAATGCAACTGCATGATGTACGAGTTGCATTGTTAGCACTGCTGTATTCATTTTGCATGCATCATACCTCAGCATGTATGTAGCCAAGACTATATGGATAAAAACCTCTACTAATGTTTGTTGAGAGCCTGGGTCGGTTAGTAAAGTAGCTATTCCGGCAGTCAGAGAGACATATATCCACTTGTCAAGGCTGCAGACTGCAGTGCATGCGACAAAACCCCACTCATAAACAAAATTAAGCAAGCATAATGTGTCGTGCATTTTATGACATCCGCGTACACCTGTGGAAGCTCTCCATATTTGAAATTCCCATGCCTGATTCCCCAATACTGATTGCTGCATTATGTCGGTAGAAATGAGCTTCAATAGATCTGTGGGAGAGTAATAGCAAGCTGTAAGGAAACGCATAGTACACAGCACAGAAATCTTGCCTCGGCAAGATTCATACTTCTTACCATAGCTTATAGACATAAAAGCTGCTAGCTAGGCCAGCGTCTGCTTACCTTGCAGAATTTTCCACTTCTTGAGACAGCAATGGCCACCAGCGCCTTGTTTTCCCTCTGAAGGCCACGCAGCGAATGAAAATAACGCATAAGCTTCACGTATGCAGCACCTTGAATTGCATCACAAGGAGCTTATGTAGATGCATTCATTCAATTTTCGCATGCACACGTTTAGCACCACCTATGCCATTATAAAGCTGCTTTGCTGAAAGACAAAATTTGGTTTTATACCATATGTATCTCAGCTGTCAGCTTTTATACGTGCCATATACATATAATGAAATATGAAAAATAGCTGGACAATGTTAGTGCTGTCCTTAAGTGAATATTTCATTACTCTGACCCAGAGTATAGAAAAATGCTGTTAATTTTTATTCCTGCAATAGTCTTTAATTGTCTCTCTTTCTACATAAGAGAAGAATAAACACCACAGCACAAGCAGGAAACTTTATCAATCTTGCATGTATTTCTCCGCAATTTCTGCGCATGCTCATGCTGCTGCTTTACCGGTGAAAGCATGTTTCTTTATCTGGAGTTAAATCAGCAAATAATTGCTTACACAACGATGTATACACAGCAATGTAAAAATCTTGCAACTGCTAACGGTGACAGGCTGGCCTAGTCAAGCAACGATACCAATCATCGACAGCTGATGGGTATAGCACTGGTCGTGGCTCTGGAAACTTTCATTTAGCAGAAGTGGCAGGGGAGACAATTGTTCTGTACTTATAACATCATATCACGCTGTACTGACGGAGGTCAAACAACACAATTTGCGAACCTTTTGGAGACGTGGAATGACCGCTCGCTGCTTCCGTCATCATGCGAAAACAGCTGTAGCGCCCGAGTGAGAACTTGGCGCTCTTCAACGAGAGCAAACAATCTACTTCACAACATTTCCTAGCTTTCACAACGCTATCCAACACTTGCCATTGACAAAATACTCCAATAAAGCCTCGTGTTCCATGTGCAGCTCGCCGTCGACGGCCAGCTGGCCGATCACAACGGCCAACTGTTTTCGCCGTTCACAACTCGACGGCACTCGGAACATCTTGTATCGCGTTCTAGTTGAGTTGCCGTAGTTGGAGGCCGAGCACAACACCATAATCCCAGCGAATTTAGCGCAAATATCAAGAGAATAAACGTCGAAACCGCACGCCTGCAAACAAAGCCAGGGGAAACCAAACCACAAAAATGACCCGGAAGTCAAAATTCACATGACAATTCTCGCCGCGACGCAATGCCCGCCAAAACTTGGACACCAGCTAATGCAGTCGTGCGTTCGGTGGAATTTTTCCTCAGACATTCTACAATGCTCTCAGAGTTTCTAGTTACAAATTGATCATTGATTTCCAGGAGGTTTAAATTCATTTTTGCAGAAAAGTAGCAGCCATTTTCTGCCAAGAATCAAAATTAAAAATGATTACCGCTAGAGGGCAGTCCCCTTATGAAATTTAGCTGTGAACGTATTGAAAAAAAAAAAGTAAAATTAACAGTTTGCAAGTTTAGTTCACAGCCAAATGTCACAAGGTGTGTCTCTCAGGTCCCTGTCCAAGGTTTTAGCGCTTCAGGCTTCGCTAATATGAGTAAACTGTGCAGCCAAAGAAACAGCCTTGGACGGCAATTTTTCCTTCTTTCAGAGTTAGAATGCCGGTGTCCCTCAGGGAAGTATATTGGGAACCCCGCTATTCAACATTTATATTAAATACAAAATGAATATAACCACCCAATCACAGTATATCATCTACGTGGATGACACTACCAGTGTTTTTGTACTCAGATGATCCCAGTGAAGTGTGTCAGGTGGAAAACAACTCTTGAAAAGCTGTATGAACGGAGTAATAACACTTATCTGCAGATGAATAGCGCAAAAACCAAAGCTATGCTATTTACAATGTTAAATATCAATTAATTATAACTTTGACATTCGGATCGGAAATAATGCCATTGAATAGTTTCAGAAGCGAAAACAGTAGGTGCAATATTTAACCAGCATTTATCCTGGAACACGCACGTGCAGCATATATTAGGTAATCCTGCCAAGATTTTAGGAGTGCTATGCAGGCTGCGTTACTTTTTAGCCCTTAAATTTAAGTTATTAATCTATAAAGCATTGTTTTGCGCCCAGCTAAATTACTGCGGGCTCGTGTGGGCACAA